>NW_027109375.1:313093-320918 GCF_000696795.3 Halyomorpha halys
TTCATTCGGAGCTCTATATCTTAAAAAGTAGGAACAACACAAGAAAACCTAAGAGAACGTCATTTAAAGAAGAATAAATTTGCTAAAATATGAGCCCTAATAGAGTTATTTACGTTAAACAGTTTTCGAGATATAGCTTTTTAAAAAGCTACATTTCATAAAAATGTTGTATGGGACATACTGAAAGATCAGTACTTAGTGAATTTATTTTGAAAAATTTATATTTCAAAAACCATTTGGCGTACAGATGTCTATTAGCACTCAAATTAAAGCTAGTTTAATGAGCTATAAAGTAGTTTAGGACGTTAATCTTAGTAGGAGTAATAGTTTTTATGATATTTGACAAAATAAATTTATAAAATGTTGATTTCTAGTTGTTAAGGCAAACTTTTTGACAAACTATATCTCTGAAAATATTAGAGGTATATATGACTGCTAACACGCAACATAAAAGTATTTTATCTTAGTATAGAGTGGTTTATGAGGTTTATCTTCGTAGGAGTAGTAGTTTCCATAAAATTAACGAAAATTAATTCACAAAATGTTGATTTATCGATGTTTTGAAAAACATTTGAGATCTATATGTTTATAACTACCAACAACACTAGAAAATCTAAGAGAACATTCTTTAAAGAAGAGTAAATTTGCAGAAATATTAGCCCTATTTACGTCCAATAGTTCTCGAGATATAGATTTTTAAAAAGCAAAATTTCTCAAAAATCTACTGAAAAATTAGTAATTAGTGAATTTATTTTGAAAAATTTATATCTCTAAAAACCATTTAACGTATAGATGTCTATTAACACTCAAATTAAAAGTAGTTTAATGAGCTATAAAGTAGTTTATTTTCGTAACAGTAGGAGTTTTCATGAAATGTGCTAAAATGAATTGATTTGTAGTTGTTGATAAATTTTCATTAAATTAATATCATAAAATACTACCACTACGAAGATAAGTGTCAAACTAAAAAGTGTATGAACTACTTTATACTAAGTTAAATTTTCTTTATTTTGAGTGTTGACAGACATATGTGGGTCTTATGAGTCTAGAGATATATTTTTTCAAAAATCTAAAATTTTATACGAACAACTAGAAATTAACATTTTGAGAGTTTATTTTGTCAAATATCATAAAAACTACTACTCCTACAAAGATAAAAGGTATGTACTATTTTATAGTAAATTTAACTAGCTTTAATTTGAGTGCTAGCTGACATCTGTATAGCCTATGGTTTCTGAAATAAAGTTTTTCTAAATGAAACTTATTGTCCAAACAACTATAAATCAATTTATTAAAGATAAACATTATTTACTATAAAATAGAAATTTAACTATAAATTAGCTATTTAGCTCGCGGACATCTGTAGGTCTAATGGTTTCTGAAATAAAGTCCAAACAAATATAAATCAATTTATTTTAGCAAATATCATGAAAACTGTTCCTACGAAGGTAATGGTCAAACTACTTTCTAGTACAATTATTTAGCTTTAATTTGAGTGCTAATAGACATTTGCACGTCGAATGGTTATTAAGATATAGATTTCTCAAAATAGATTAGCCAATTACTGATTTTTCAGTACTTTCCATACAACATTTTTATGAATGAAAAATTAATGTTGATTAAGGTTTTGAAAAATCGCCATTTTTTATTCCTCCTACCAATACTTGGCAGACTCATCAGTTTTGACTAGTATATACTAATATATACTAATCTAATGTATAAATTATACATAGTTTTCATTAAAGTAATCAATAATTGGGGTGAGGTAACTGCCTTTTTTCTCTTCCCGTCTCTTGTACTATTACAAAAAGTAGGTCTACATGACTATCTACAAGGCATATCTGGACTTACGGAGTTGAGTTTTGGGGCTCCACTAAACCATTGAATTACTCCCGAATCCAATCCTTAAAGTCCAAAATCCTTAATACTCCTTACTTTGTCACAAATCAAGTCATCTATTAAGATCTCAATGTTCCATATGTTGCCGATCTAGCCCGAACCAGATATCAATCCTTCCATTATAAACACCTTGACCACCTAAACGTACTAGTTTCTAACCTCGCTTCTTCCATTCCTAACAATGCTCCGAGGCACCTGAAAAGAAGATGACAACGAGACCTTCTAATGCAGAAATGATAGAGTGCTACTAATGAGTAGTTTCTCTACATTCCTGTATTATACAATTGTAATCTAAAATTACATTTACTAGACGTATTTTTACGTAAATACAGTTGTAAATGGCAATAAATAAGTAAAATATAATCCAGGGGGCTATACTTTGTATGAATGATATTTACTTTATTCCTTGTTTAGTTCGTCTTCTTCGGGATCCCAAGGGACGCCACTGTTTCCCATTTTTATGCAGAGTTGAAGTGGCTTTATCCTACCGTCGTAAGTATTTCCTGGCATCCTTCATCTTCCAAGTCATCCATTCCCGCCGTCCATCATACATCTCAGAGCTCCTTCAATTCAAATCCTCTATTCGCTCCATCAATACCCGTTCCCGATCTCCCACCGAACCGCTGCTTTCGATAGATCGTTTATTATCCGATCCTCATTCTTATATAACTCTATCCCTTCCAACATCTGTCGCTCCAATACCCTTCCTACCTTTAAATCCCGCCTGTTCAATTATTTCTTATCCATTCAGACTCCATAAAATTGTAAATAGGTGCATAAACTATTATATCATTCTTAATTATTTTTACACCGTTTTCTTTTCTTTTTTTTTATTTATTCATTTTCTTTTTATTGTTCAACTGATTAAAGTGAGAAAGCAACTTATAATCATTTTTTATTATAACTATTTATATTTCTTTGTATTTTTGTTTAAGTAACTCTGAGACTCCTCAACCCTCATCTGGCGATTTTTCTGTATTCTAACAGAAACAGAACTCGTCCCAGAATAAATAAAGCATTATTATTATTATAGTCTAGGTTTAAAAAAATATGAAAAGAAATAAAGCATTTTTATTATTATTCTTTTTTTTTTTTTATTTACTAAACGTTTAGATTGTAATTATGGACATTTTTATGAACCTTAACGTAAACCTTAGCTCCAAGGGCGTGGCCAACCTTCATCTTTTTTGTTTTCATGTCCCTTTTGAATGCGAGTAAGCGATAATTTGACTCCAGTTTGCATTTTATGGAACAATATTATACAAAAAAAGAAACTTAAGTGAAAGAAGATAGCATCTTTGCCTTAATTATTATTTCATAAAGTGGTTTTGATGGTAAGGGACGGTCCGAATGGAAAATATTTGAATAGAGATGTTCATAGGTGGGGAATTTTATTTCTTTTATATAAGGGCCAGCCGCTGACATGTTTGGCTTTTGTTCTCCCACGATGAGTTTCCACCGCCCTACCCGAAATGGCAGATCCTGCAAACTTTCCAATTTCCACGTAATTGGCAGGTTACTCCGATGGGACACAGTTCTACTCCCAGGAGAGGAATGTATCCTAGTACATTCTCGCCACAATTTATATATCTCTTCCATGGAATGTTGATAATAACTATGATATATTTACTTTTCAAAACACTACTATGACCTACTGGATGAGTCTAGTTATATATGTAACATTTTTATTTTATTAGCTTAATATTTATGTTTATTATAAACCACTCAATTGTGACTTATCATGTTTACCCTTTTTATATATTAATTAACAAGATTAAGGAAAAACCCTTTGAACCAAATTTTCTTTTTATATTTATTTATTGAATTTTACAACTGTATATGTGTGAAGTACGCCTTCAACTGAAGGCCAGACGCACATTCACTTTTGATTAGTTGGTGTGATGTAGTGGACTGTATATAATGAAAATAAAACATGATTAATTGAAAAAGAAAATTGATTGCCTAAGTTACAGGTAGTAAGGGGTGGCCGAAATAAAATATTTGTTGTTAGATGTGTTAATGGATTTAGAATAAATGGAAAACCATATATTTAATGACGTTGATGGATGTTAATTATACTGAATTAGGTGTACCTACTCCATACTCCGGTTATTCCCTCCTCATTTCTTGATTTCTCTCTCTCCTCTTCTGCTCCGGGGGAAGGGAGGCACTTCAGAGTCATTTTGCACTAAAGATGATAGTGAAGAAAAAATAGAGCTTCTTTTGGCAAAAAACAAGATGGCTCCCTGAAGCCTAGGTTGCTTCTCTTCCCACCAAGAGCACTGGAGGAGGTAAGCTTTTGTTGTTGGCCACATGGGGCGTTGGCAGTGCTTTTCTTATGGGAGCTCCCAATCCATTTCAAACTTTTAAGTATAAAAAAAATACAATAAGTAAATATGATAAATATTTCAGAACACATGATTATCTTGGTAAAGAACCACCCAGTCACTTCAACAATTGCAATAAATTAGGAGATCACATGGTCATCTTCTTTTCAGACGCTTTGGAGAATTATCAGGGATGAGGAGGTATATCTATTTCGGACCTAATCTGCAACGAATGGGGTGTTGAGGTCTTTCCAGGGGCATCAAGGATGTTAAGGAGGATTTTAGATTGCAAGGATTGGTTATAGGAAGAAGTTGATGCTTTGGTAGAGCCCCAAAGCTCAATTCCGTAAGGTCTGATTATCATAATGTATAAGAGTTTTTTGTAGGAAATGGGAAGTTAAGAGCGTTTGTCAAGTAGGTGTTATAGTAATCGAAATATACGAGCAGTTTCTTGTCGCTACAGTCTAGTTTAGGGATTCCAAGTATGTCTCTTATCAAAATGGAGTCCTAAGTGGCGAATCTATTCAAATGGCTTTAGTGGGATATTGAAATATACCGTAGAGGTCGATGACGGGGAGCAAAGATAATCTAAGGAGAGATTTGACACTGTTTATTTTGAATCTCCAGTTGTGATACTATTCTTTAATGGATGTTATATGTGACTGCAGAGTTTGTGATGTAGCATTAGGGTCATTGTTTACAGACAGTACACATGTGTCATCAGTGAATGTTGAATATGAACTACATTAAAACCATATTTTGTTTAATGGAATAGTAATAAAGAACCCTGAAGTTCGATGCAGATACCACCTATCGCTCTCTACATAGATTTGTCCAAACCCAAGCCCACAAGATCAATCTTGATTAAGTCCTCCCATAGTATAAGAGCCCATGAGGAAAAAAAAGGCAGTTATCTCACCCAATTTTTGATTACTTTAATGAAAACTATATATAATTAATAGTCGAAATTGATGCGTCTGGCAAGTATAGGTAGGGGGAATAAAAAATGGCGGCTGTTTCAAAGCAAAAAAAAAACTAATTTTTCATCCGGAGGTCTTTATCTCAGAAAGTAGGAACAACACCTAAGAGAACGCCATTTAAAGAAGAATAAATTTGCTAAAATATGATCCCTAATAGATTTATTTACGTTGAATAGTTTACGAGATATAGCTTATTAAAAAGCAACATTTTATAAACATGTTGTATGGGACGTACTGAAAGATGAAAGTGAATTTATTTTGAAAAATTTATATCTCAAAAACAATTTGACGTAGAGATGTCTTTTAGCACTCAAATTAAAGCTAGTTTAATGAGCTATGCGTCTTATGGATCTAGAGATATATTTTTTAAAAAATCCAAGTTTTTCATAATCAAACTTATTGTCCGAACAACTTTCGAATCATTTTATTTTAGCTACTATTATGAAAACTACTATTCCTACGAAGGTAAAAGTCATAAACTTCTTTATAGTCCATGCAACTAGCTCTAGTTTGAGTGCTAATAGACATCTGTACGTCACATAATTCCTGAGATATAGATTTCTCAAAATGAATCAACTAACCACTAATCTTTCAGTAGATTTTTAAGAAATTTTGCTTTTTAAAAAGCTATATCTCGAGAACTATTGGACGTACATAGATAGCTCTTTTAGGGTTCATATTTCAGCAAATTTACTCTTCTTTAAAGAATGTTCTCTTAGATTTTCTAGCGTTGTAGGCAGTTTTTAAGATATAGAGCTGCGAATGAAAAATTAATGTTTTTTTAAGGTTTTGAAACAGCCGCCCTTTTTTATTCCCCCTACCTATACTTGGCAGACTCATCGATTTTGACTGGTAATTATACCTAGTTTTCATTAAAATAATCAAAAATTGGGGTGAGATAACTTCCCTTCTTCCCGGCTCTTGTACTATGAAGTAAGGAACGGACAGGTCCGGATGTATACAATGAGTATTTCAGTATAATATAAATGCATTCACATTATTAATCCAAAAGATCAATCTTGATTCAGTCCTCCTATTTCTGTCTATCCCTCCGTTCGTTCCCAAGTCCCACAACCTTGCACACCTAACTTATTCATAGCAATTCTATGACCTGAATTATATTTAGTGGTTGCAGTTCCCTCAATTCAGCGTTGTGCAGCATTTTATATTTACCAGTTGAGTCATCCTTTTTCGGTCCGAATGTTATAATTTTAATATTATAATACTTTATTTTCAAAAACCTTGTGGTGCAGTTCATCACTTAGGCTAAGAGTTGATAATAGTTGTGAGAATTCTAACTTTTAAGTTAAATTCCTACCTCCTACATACTTTTTCATTATTCGTTCCTTTCTCACTGACAGATTATTTAAAGTAAACAACAATGGTTCCTATTCATCCCCCTTCTTTCAGTCAGCTGGTATTCCTCAGGGTAGTATCCTCGGTCCCATCCTCTACACAATCTATACAGCAGACATCCCAACCAATCCCAGCACTATCCTCACCACGTACGCCGATGAAACATGTGTGCTCGGTGTTAATAATAACCCTTTAATTGCATCTCTTCAATCCCATATCACAGCCCTCGAGGAATTGTGTCGTAATTGGAGGATTAAAATAAATTCCAACAAATCCCATCAAATTATCTTTACCCTACGTCGTAAACCTACTGACTGCCCTAGTTGGGCTGCTGTATACTTTAATAATGTTGCCCTTACCCCTGTCGAACAGATCCGTTACCTTGGACAACATCTGCACAAACGACTAACCTGGAATCCTCACACAAGACTAAAAAGACAGGAAACTGCACGTCGATTTCAACTATTACAGCACTTACTAGAGTAACTTCCAATTCAATACAAAAGACTGGTTTACATGAATTATAAGGCCTATCTGGAAATACAGCGTTGAGCTTTGGGGCTCCAATAAAACATCAAATTCCTCTCGTATTCAAACAATCCAAAATCCTTCGTAAAATCGTAAATGCTCCCTACTTTGTCACAAATAAATCACCCACAAAGACTGAATGTTCCATTTGTAACCGATCTAGCCCGAACCAGATATCAATCCTTCCATTACAAACTCCCTAACCACTCAAACCCATTAGTTTCTAATCTTGCTTCCTCTTTTATCCCGGACAATCCTCCGGGGTGTCTGAAAAGAAGATGGCCTCGAGACCTTATATTGTAAAAATGTTGTTAGAGTGCTACCATTGGGTAGTTTATCTACATGCTTGTACCATACCATTAAGATTTCCTCAAATTTACTTGATGTATTTATGTACAGTTGTAAATATCAATAAATAAATTTTAAAAAAGAAAAAACTTGTAAGTTTATGGACAGAAAACCTGAGCTAAGTAAATTCGAAATTAAAAAATAACAACCATTTCCTGCATTTTACATGGTTTTTATTTCTTGATCAACTATCTTTTCTATTTACCGTAGACCCTAAATACTTAGACCTCTCCATTTATTTACATACAAGTATTATATTGAGTATATAGTATTAATACACTGCACACTTCCGTACCGTTTTCGATCCTATTAATTAAATTAGGTAAACAATAAATGGTAATATACATAATAGAGGGGGAGAGAAGAGATATTTACAAAATTATAAAA
>NW_027109375.1:320968-322578 GCF_000696795.3 Halyomorpha halys
AAGATTAATTTTTATTAATATATTCTTGTTTGAGAGTGGTTTAGTTTATTTAAAAACAAATTTGATCCTTTTTTTCTCAACTTTATTCTTTTGAAAACTTTCCAACGTTTCGACCCTCAGGCCATTTTTAAGGATACCTTTATTTTGTTGTCATTTTCTTTTTTTAAAAACTTAAAAATGCCGGCTAAGTGCCTTTGTCCCATCTATAAATTCTTCTAAATAATTCTTTCTTAAATTTAAAACTATTACTAATCACTTCTCTTCTTTCTTTCATTTACAATGTCACAATTCGTTTGCAAATGTAAATGAAAGAAAGAAGAGAAGTGGTTAGTAAACGTTTTAAATTAAATAACAATAAATAAATGATTAAAAAAAAGTTTTAAAAATTAGAAGCTCTCATGTCTTAAGGGAAAATATTTATATATCATAGCGAAGTTATTATTTATTATATTAATACAATAAATTATTTAAGTAATTATTTATAGAGACATAATAATAAATAAATGTTTATCACTCTATCGAATATCCATTGTCACTGCTAGGAGCGACTGGCTTTATGCCAACTCACCTACCGCTGCTCTATCTTACAATTATTGGCTTGACCAATAATCTATCTCATTTATATATATTATCTTTATATTATTCTGGTTATATTATATCTATATAATATATCTGATATATTATATCTTATTCTTTATATTATATTGTATATTATGTACACAATATAATATATTAAATGATCTCTTGCAAGTTAATTCCTGGAATTATGATATGCAAATAACAATTTTCTTAGAATAGCATAATGATTTTTTAAATAACTAATTATAGAAAGAAATTGAATAATAATAATAATAATAATCATAATAAAGGCCTAACGAACCCAAAGGTTCGATGCCGATACCACCAAACGCTCTCTGCATCCTTCCAGTGATCCCCCTCCAAATCCAATTCCACTAAATCAGTTTTAACGCAATACTCCCATCTACGTTTCGGTCTACCCCTCGGACGTTTACCCGTTAGTTCAGTGTTTATTAACATTTTAGGGATCCGCTCGTTACTAAGCCCTGCAACCTTACACGTCCATCTTATACGCCACAATGCTATAACTTGAATTATATTTACCGGGTGTAGGTCCCTTAATTCAGCGTTGGCTAATATTCTAAATCCTCCCGTTAATTCATCCTTTTTCGGTGCGAATATTTTGCATATTAATTTATTTTCGAAAACCTTAATACGGAAAACATTAGCAGTTGGAAGGTTGTTGTTTTTTTAATTTTTATTTTTTAGTTTTTTAATAGAAGGCGCTAGCTAAGCAGTTTCGAAATTGAAAAATAACAAATATTTCCCGCCTTCAGCCTAGCTTTTATTTCCTCTTCAATTTCGTTTTTTCAAGTTACCGCAGAACATAAATACTTAAACCTATCTGCTTGTTCAAACGTATTTCCTCCTATATCTAAATTGAAAAATAATATATTTCAAAATCTAAGAATTTCCGTCTTAATTCGAAAAACGTTTACCTTGTTTTCATATCGGTTATTTTTAGCAACTATGACTTATTTCGTTCGTTCGTTTTATGAACTATAGAAGTCCTGTGGAAAAATATACACTCA
>NW_027109375.1:323063-329008 GCF_000696795.3 Halyomorpha halys
TGATGTTTTCAATTTACTATTGTTTTTGTCCATAGTTATTAATCAACTAGTTTATATTTTCATTTCATTATTTATGTATATTTCCATATTTGTTTGTCTATTATTTATTTTAATTTTTTTCTCTCTGGAGGATGGTTGTTGTTTTTTTGTTTTTATAGCCCTGATGAAGACCTGAAAATTTGCTTGAAACGTCGGCACAAATAAATAATTCTTTTGTTTATTTGTGTTTTTTCTGCTGACCGCAACCCCCGAATAATTTATATTTTCATTTCATTATTATGTATATTTCCAAATTTTTAGTCTACTATTTATTTTATTTTTATTATTATTTTTTCTCTTTGAATGATGTTAGTAGAACTTTTGTTTTTATAGTCCCGAAGAAGACCAGAAAATCAGGTCGAAACGTCGGGTAACAAACGAATTATTTATTTGTGTTTTTTCTGCTGACCGCACCCCCCCGACCATACTCTCCTCTTATATATCTACGATCAACTATCTTCACATCGATAGTAGTTAATGTATTCTGTAAATGATTAATTATAATTTTAATAAACAATTTAATTATATTGGTTGGATTAGCTACAATTGGAACAAAATAACAAAAAAAATCATTGAAAAAGTAAAAACTAAAAAATTTTTCAGTCTGAATGAGTAAATACATGCCAATAATGAAATCTTCTGCCTTTTTTTTTTTTTTTTTATCAACTTCAACAGTCTTTAGGGAACATTTCTAACTAAATTAATTAAAGTGTTCTCTAGTATGTTTTCCCAAGCTTGTGTGATCCTTTCTTTGAGCTCTTAAATATTTTGGATTACTGGCATCTGAAGGTCGTAGGCTTCTCTCGCCATGATTCTTCACAAGCTTTCAATCGGATTGAAATCTGGACTAAGAGCTGATTAATCATAAATCTTGATTCTGAAGTCCTGGAACCATTGTTTTGTAGAGCGTGCTGAATAGGCGCATTATCCTGCTGAAAAATGATTTATTCTTCTTCCATCGTTGTATTAAACGGCAAAAGGAAGTCTTATACAACATTTTGATAACTAACACAGCATTAATTTTTCTGAAAATTCACTTTCATAATAGTCTGGGCCGAGTTTTAAAAAGGTTTTGACTACAAACTGGGAGCAATTTGTCTCTGGATCATCCCACCTCTTCTTAGGCCCTTCTTTTGCTGCTCATTTTCACTGAGTTGAGTTTCATGCAGCATTATTTAAAAAAAAATCACACAATGCCATACAGTATAAAAAACGAACAATATAATCTCTCTTCAACAGTAGGAAGAAAACTGAGTTGGTACTAACCCATTAATACACCAAACAATAGACAAACAAACATTGAGTTTATATTTTTCACATTATAAACATGATTTCTTTACACAATTTGATGTTCATAAATTATCAAACAGATTAAAGGCCATTTAAAGCTTTTTGATAATCTAATAAGATAAAAATAAGTCTTAAAACGTTATTGAGCTATGAATTTCCTTGCCCTACAGTATCCTTTAATAATACCCCACTTATTCCTGTCGAACAGATCCGTTACTTAGGACATCAGGTCAAAAAACAAGGAATCCTCATACAAGACTGAAAAGAAAGTAAACTGCTCATCGATTCCGTATATTCCAGCATTTACTAGACAAACGGTCTTAACTGCTAGTCCATTACAAAAGACTGATCGACATGACTGTTATAAGGCCTATCTGAATATACGGAGTTAAACTTTGGGGCTTCATTAAACCATTGAATTCCTCCCGAATCCAATCCTTAAAGTCCAAAATCCTTAATGCTCCTTACTTTGTCACAAATCAAGACATCCATTAGGACCTCAATGTTCCATATTTTACCGATTTGGTCAGAACCAGATACTAATCCTTCCATGATAAACTTCCCAACCACCCAAATCAACTTGTTTCTAACCTAGCTTCTCCTTCATTATCTGATAATCCTCCTAGACGTTTGAAAAGAAGATGGCCTCGAGATCTTCTCCTCTAGACAAGGAATCAGAGTTCTATCAATTGGTTGATTCTCCACATGTTTGTATTATGCCAATTTATCACTAACAGCAAATTTACTAGTTGTGTATATTTTTATACAGTTGTAAATGAAATGAAAATAGCCTTTTATTTTTGCAATTCGATTAAATCATTACAAAATATAATAAGAACATTTAAATAAGATAGAGAGAAAAAATAAATTTATATATATAATAGTTGACAAAAAATTAAATTCTATCAATTTTCTCTTCTTCCTCACTCTCTCTCCCTTCTGTATTCTTTCCTGCACAGGCCTTCCCTTTGGACAGTAATAGTGAGCACTTCTCGGGGTGACCAGCCCAATTGGGAGGCGAGTTCTTTCCCTTTTTTCTTCCAGACATCCCTGTCCCTAGCAGCTCTCCACCAGAGGGGTCCTGCCATACTCTTGAACATATCGCTCCATCTTTTTTTTTGACGTCCTCTTCTTCTTTGAAGGTCGTATGGAGTCCATTCTGTGGCAATTTTTGACCATCTGTCATCTTCGCTTCGAAGGAGATGCCCTGCTCATTTCCATTTACTCAATCTTGTTATCTTCAGTGTGTCAGTGAGTCCTGTTTTTTCTGGATCCAAGCATTTTTTTATTCGATCTTTTTTCCTCCAGTTGTAAATAACAATAATTAAATTACAAAAAAAAAAAAAATTTTTTATTTTACTAGTCGAGTTTATATTCTCATACAGGACTGTATATTAGTTGTATCTTTTCAATGGATAGTACATTAACGTTTTTTAAAAATAGTAGAATCGACCACACAAATAGCGGTTAATATTTCCCAGTTTCATGGCGTCCGTAGTGTAAATATGGCAATGCCAGCAACTCCTTCTAGAGATTGTGCCCTACAACTAGAGGACACAAACCCTAAACCCAAATAGATAATAAGAGACATCCATAGAGATATAGGTACGTATATATAGCGGAAGTACGAATGAGTTTCTTCCTCAGGGTCCAATAATAGCTACCTTTGCCTGACAATAGGTTGTTCAACTCTAGGCAGTTAACACGTGTACCTTTCACGTGTCTCAGTACCTGTACTGGTACTGGTACAGTACCATTTTAATAGAATATGAAATTAATCCTTGTACATTTAAAATAAGCACTTATATTATTATTCAGGGTGACAATACTTACTATATATTTTTGCAGGGAGGAGTGGTTACAAAATAAGACTATTGTCATACAACTAGGAAAAAATAATAATTAACAAATTGTTTTATATTTTTTAGAGAGTGCCATAATACCAGGTGGTAAACCCTACTCTCCTTCAAAGTAAAAATGAAGTTAAGGGATGGAGATTAGGCTATTTCGCACAATAATGAAATTAATTTAATCACAAATGTGAAGAGAATAGAAGTTGTAGTAAATGTTATTTCCATTAATTTGATATAACTGTTATGACAGTCTATTTAGTCGTTCTCGAGAAATACTCGTTTCTTTCTCAGTTCTGTTCAAACTCATTTCAATATATTTAGAATCATATTTTAAAACACATAGAAAACACACAAAAACATATTTACTCTTCTAAAAAGTAAATAATGAATATAAAATTGAATTAACTAGGTCAATTTTTCAATTAATGCTTTTTTTAGGAACAGTAAATATATTTGGGGATCGTTAAGGCTAAATGTACAGCTTTCTAGGACGCACCAGAGTTTACTTTTCTATTTACTCCAGAACGGATGGTCCGATTTCGGATCTGTGAAGTGCATTTTGTGTTTTTCGAAAATAGAAGTTACTGAAATTAGGTTAAAAAAGAACCAATCCAATAGTAAGGAAAATAAGATGCAAAAATATGAGTTAACGATAAATTTTTAAAAATGTGGCCTTATAGGCACTTGTAGGACCGTTCACTTAAAACCAATGAGACATTTCGTGAAATTATGGCATTTATACAGCGATCGTAAAGAGAAAAATACGTTTTTGTTTACAAATGGAAGGAAACCGTTTGAGGTGGTACCCGCTGGAACGGATACGGCAACTCAAGGCTGCTAAAACTAACTTTCTCATAGCAATACCTAAATTTGAGAATAGTCACAGTAAATTTGTATTGGTATTCTGCTATTATTTATTTCTACACTAATATTGAAAATAGTATGCATTAATTTTTTTCTCTTAGGTACTATCTAATTAGTATTGATATGAATTAAATGAGTCAAATTGAAATTAGTCTGAACAGAGAGCAGAGAAATAAACACGAATTTATCGAAAACGGCTCAATTACAGATGTATCAAATTATTGGAAATAACATTTACTACAACTTCGGTTCTCTTAATAATATAATAGAAATCTGTAAGTAAAAGAAAGAATTGTGTTTTCAACAAAATGGTGTTACGATTGCCATGGTGAAATAAAAACACTGGCTAGATCTGGGTAGACAAGGGGTGTTACGGTTGTCATGGTGAAAACAAAACACGGGCGATATGTTTTAGACGAGTGGGTTTTGTTTTTGGTGGAGGCGACAGTTTTGATTTTGAACACGTATGTTCAGGCGAGTGGGTTTTGGTTTTGTGAAAGTGGCAGTTTGATTTTGGAACACGTTACGATTGTTCAATGTGAAGTGGTAATAGTTTAAAGGCCCTCTGTCTTTACTGTTTGAACCGAAATAGATTCTTAAGAGAAATGTCATCTTATATGTTTTGTTTTTCAAAATTATAGTGTTTTACTTCAATGGATGGTCATTAACACTAGAAGTAGGGATATAGTGCAGTGACGTTTCTTCAGCATGTCCTGGATAAGAGAATAATAATGTAAATATAGTTATTAAGGTTAAGCATTTAAGTTAAGGTTAAGTCAACCTATAAGTTTCAATTGTTTTATTAATTGATAAGAATTCTTTTTTTTTTCCTTTTCATTCCGTGTACATATATTTTTTATTATTATTAAACTTCTGTACATATAGTTCTGCTGTTCTTTCTCTGCTTTCAACTTGTTTGTTTATTTATTTATTTTTTTTGTTGTTGTTCACGGAATATTACGATAATTCAACAGGTGGGTAGGTAACACCCCTTGATTTTCTGTTATCTAGTGGTTATTTTAGCTATATTGTGGGCATAATGCTTCGGGGTTTTCGTTATTTCCAAGAAAAAAATAACGTGGCGCCTAAGGAGTAATTTATTATTTATTTTTTTGTCCTCTTTTTTTTCCTTTTGGGATTATATTTATTGTTTTTTATTTTCCTTTAACTCCGCTGAGCGTGGGCAACTATAAACGATAAACATATAACTAAGGATAAATCAAAATTTGCGGTTATTATGGCATAGGCAATTAGCCTGCAAAAGAGACTTTTTAAAGGATATATGACATCGATGATTAAGGTTGCCTCTTTGAGAATGGCCTGAGGGCCGAAACGTTGGAGATGTTTTGAAATAAATAGTTGAGAGTAAAAGAGGATTAATTGTTGTTTGTATTAGTAATAAAATAAACCACTCTCGAACAATCAGTATAATAAATCATAAATTTACTAATAAATAGTTCAAGAATTTAAAGAAAGGTGTACATATATAGAGTAATAGAAAAAGTAGAGTAAAAAAGAAGTGCAAGAGTTTATAACAAAGAAAGCGGATGAAATGCGACAGACAAGGTGGACAAAGGAACAAAAGGCATCACAAAGAACAAGCAGTGTCTATTTATTGGAACTTTGTTCTTCAACTTATTTAAATCTTCCCTCTTGTGAAATATCTCGCTGTATCTTCCACTTTGTTCGCCTGGTTAAATCTGTTAGAGTTACTAGGTGGATTTTATACACATGCATTAATTTTCATCATATATATTTATGTGTATACATAATAAAAAAAAAAAAAGAAAAGAGAAACGGGGCGAGAAATGACACTCGTGTACAATTTAAAAACTGCCTTTATTGCTCAACTAATGCTCTTACTATTTACGAGGACTGACCAGAAAGTAACAGACGTTT
>NW_027109375.1:329058-330185 GCF_000696795.3 Halyomorpha halys
AGAACGGATGGTCCGATTTCGGATCTGTAAAGTGCATTTTGTGTTTTTCGAAAATAGAAGTTACTGAAATTAGGTTAAAAAAGCACCAATTCAATAGTAAGGAAAATAAGATGCAAAAATATGAGTTAACGATAAATTTTTAAAAATGTGGCCTTATAGGCACTTGTAGGACCGTTCATTTAAAACCAATGAGACATTTCGTGAAATTATGGCATTTATACAGCGATCGTAAAGAGAAAAATACGTTTTTTTTTACAAATGAAAGGAAACCGTTTGAGGTGGTACCCGCTGGAATGGATACGGCAACTCAAGGCTGCTAAAACTAACTTTCTCATAGCAATACCTAAATTTGAGAATAGTCACAGTAAATTTGTATTGGTATTCTGGTATTATTTATTTCTACACTAATATTGAAAATAATGTGCATTAATTTTTTTCTCTTAGGTACTATCTAATTAGTATTGATATGAATTAAATGAGTCAAATTGAAATGAGTCTGAACAGAGAGCAGAGAAATAAACACGAATTTATCGAAAAAGGCTCAATTACAGATGTACCAAATTATTAGAAATAACATTTACTACAACTTCGGTTCTCTTAATAATGTAATAGACATCTGTACGTAAAAGAAAGAATTGCGTTTTCTACAATATGGTGTTACGGTTGCCATGGTGAAATAAAAACACTGGCTAGATCTGTGTAGACAAGAGGTGTTACGGTTGCCATGGTGAAATAAAAACACTGGCTAGATCTGTGTAGACAAGGGGTTTAACGGTTGTCATGGTGAAAACAAAACACGGGCGATATGTTTTAGACGAGTGGGTTTTGTTTTTGTGAAGGTGACAGTTTGATTTTGAACACGTATGTTCTGACGAGTGGGTTTTGGCTTTGTGAAGGTGACAGTTTGATTTTGGAACACATAGTTTAAAGGCCCTCTGTCTTTACTGTTTGAGCTGAAATAGATTCATATAAGAAATGTCATCTTATATGTATTGTTTTTCAAAATTATGGTGTTCTACTTCAATGGACGGTGATTAACACTAGAAGTGGGGATATAGTGCAGTGACGTTTCTTCAGCATGTCCTGGATAAGAGAATAATAATGTAAATATAGTTATTAAGGTTAAG
>NW_027109375.1:331637-334103 GCF_000696795.3 Halyomorpha halys
TGTACAGATATTGCTAAGTATTATGTACAGAAATTATTAATATACAAAAATGACAATGTCTTTTTAAAAAATGAACTGATTTATAAATTTGAGAGTTTCGGTGAGGCTCGAGGTGGAGCGCTCTGGTGAGTTGTGGTCCAACGACTTGCTCCCTCTCGCTACAAAACAATTGCCTTCTAATAGTAAAAAGTAACAAGTAAATTTGAAAAAGGGAAGAGAGAAAAAAAAATAATGGATAATAACAATAAGTAAATAGAGATTGTGTGACTATGAATTAGTTTTATATTTACTAAAAATTTATAAAAGAATGTCCTGCAGCAGCCTGGGCTTCAGTCTTCGGGTTGAGGTTGGGTTTCCCAGGTTGTAGGTCACTGCTCCTTTAACTGTCGGCAACTGGGAGTGGAACTTTATGAACCGTTTTTTGATACAATCCTCTATTGACTCCATATGTAATTCGAGATGCAATTGGCTATTTCTTATGAACCAAGGAGCATTAACTGCGATTCTTAGGACTTTATTTTGAAAAGATTGTAGTTTTTTCCTTTTCGTGAAGGATGCCGATCCCCAGACTTCACAGCCGTACATCAGCAGTGGCCTTAGAATAATTTTAAATATAAGACCAGTTGTTTCCGGTTTTAGTTTGGAATTTCTGTTTAGGATAGGATATAGCATTGCTAACCTTGTATAAGTTTGAGTTAGTTTGATGCTGATATGGTGATTCCAGATAAGGGGGCGATATAGTTGAATTCCCAGGTATCTTACTGTTTCACTGGCAGGATTCCATTGAAAAACTCAAATTTTATTATATACATTTGAAAGGTACACAGCATCAGTTTCTTATGGTCTTCCTTCAGGATTTTCGGAACCCACCGACCACAAGATTTGTGGTAACGAAGCTTCTCCACCACAATTTGATGCACCAAACTCCCGTGATATTTGAGGGAAATGTACAGTCTCACGAATTTTGTCGTGGATTTGCATTGCCAGGTTATCTATCAGTCACAAGGCTAGGCCTACCACTGCGGGCCTCGTTGTGAACACTGCTACGGCCATTTTTAAAATGAATGCACCATTGCCTCACTTGGCTTCCACTCATTATCCCCTCCCCGTAAACATCACAAAACTGACGATAAGTTTCAATTGGCCTGGTGTTTCGAGCCAACAAAAACCGAATCACAGACCTCGCGTCACAATTGGCGGGATTTCCAGACGCTAAACTGATAATCTTGTACCACGGTATGATAAATGTCTCAATTTGAATGGCGATTATGTAGAAAAATAGCTTAAGTGTGTACCTTTCAAATGTATATAATAAACTTTGAGTTTTTCGATTTGTGAATTGTTTATTTCAAAACGTCTGTAACTTTCTGGACAGCCAACGCATATATATTTTTGAACAATATTTACATTTAGGAAATGGAATTAAGTCTGGCAGAGTTAGATGTCATGCTTAATTTCATTTCCTAGATGTAAACATTGTACAAAATATCCTTAGAGTATTAGTTGAGCAATGAAGGTAGTTTTTAAGTTGAATTCGTGTCCCTTTCTCTTTTTTTTTTTTTTTTTATGAACCATAATTGGTGCCGAAATCTTTGGATATAGGAGAACTGTCTTGTCCCGAAAAACAATCTTTTTTGTCTTTACAATCTGTTATTTATTTTTTTCTTCTCTTCCGCTTCTCTAATCTTGTGGAAACAGGACAAACCATGAAGTGCTCAGACCTACAGTGCTGAAATTAGCTCAGGATAACCCACTTCTGGTGACGGTTGCCGAGGTAACTCCATTATTGCTATAGAGATCATCAATGCATTGGAATGAATAAAAATCCATACAGTGATCACACAGGACCTGAGAAAGGCGGTTATGAACTTCAAGAGATTCGCCGAAAGAACAAGAAGTATAAAAGTTTCTAAAAAGGATGTGATCCCCTAATAAGAAGAATAGAGGCGAAGACATCTAAGATCTTAAACGGAGCGGATGAAGAAGAGTTCAGAGCGGTAGTGGTCTGAAGAGTAAAAAAGAGCATCTTCGAAGTCGTAGGACAGTTCACCTGGAACAATAAAAGCTTTCTACGCCAGTGACATCATGCCGGACTGGAGTGCCCTCATCTCTCTGACAAAAGGTATTTTTATAAATTTTGGTTACTTTCATATTTGTGATTCATGTGAGTATTTTTTTTAGCTTTTACGGTGTTGTATATTTTGAATAGAGTACGGCTTTTTTGCTATTTTTTTGATATGTGTATTGTGAATTAGATTTTCTTTATTTTTATTAATATCATTTCTACTTTGTTGAAATCTGTGTTTGCAGCAATCTGCGTTTTGTTCTGTTCCATTTTTATGTATATAGATTTTTTTTTATTTATTGATTTTTTTTTTTTTAGTAAATATTAAAGATTAGAGTTCTGTTCGGAAAATAGCGGCGGGAGGTAAGTTTGATAGAGTGGAATATCAGTCTTAATTCCAT
>NW_027109375.1:334835-337744 GCF_000696795.3 Halyomorpha halys
GATCATAGAGCTCACTCACACCATATTTACTAATATATAAATTAAATGATAATAAAATAAGAAATAAAATTGCCAAAACAATAAAAATAAAAACAAATAAAGAATTTAAACTTAAAGAGAAATACTATCTTAAAAACAACCATTCCTATTTACAATATTTAAATACAGCTAATACACAACATATACTTCGAACCGAGCTCTTCTCCGAGAAGGAAAGTTTTTTTTCCTTGAATCCTTTCGAGGAATCAGAACTCCAGAAGATCCCCGTGATTCTCTGTCAACCGCGTCACTGGTATTAAGAGAAAATGGAGGATAAGTCAGGGTACTAGCTTTTTTTCCTTTCCTTTTTTTTTTATGTTTTAAGATTTAAGCGTGAATAATCATAATATATATATACAAACATGTGTTTGAGCAGTTTTTGAGGAAATCTTAAAAAGTATCAAATTGATTATATACCGTGACATACCCGATAGTTTTAACATCAAATGCATATACTTGGTTTAAATATATCATTTTGTTTTTTTGTGCTCAGCGGATAAAACAGACAGAGAATTTTTTATATCCATGTCTCGTCTCCATTTTGTTAAGTATGTTCTTACCTCCCATCTGTTGTTTTATCGGTACTTTCTTGTGAATCCTAGCATGTATATGTGCAAAGATCTTAACGCCGATCTACAAGTTCGGTGGATTACACAGAGATCTACTGAAATAGGTTTCCTTTCAAACTCTCGTAGAGGAAACTAAAATGGTGTCATTTAGCAGGCGTGACCCAGGCCTTTACCTCGTGCAGCTGGCCCCGTGCCAAATACTTCCTATCATCCCCTGCTGAAATCCATGCCCTGTCTTGGCTGTGGTTCACGTCCGAGTTAATCGATCTTAAAAAGGACAGAAGAGAGCTTAAATTTTAGTAGTACAAGGGCTCAAGAGGAGAAAAAAGTCAGTTATTTCACCTCAATTTTTTATTACTTTAATGAAAATTATGTATAATTATAGTCAAAATCGATGAGTCTGCCAAGTATAGGTAGGGGGAATAAAAAATAATAACTAAAACAACAAATAAGATATGCGATGCATGCATGCCATCCCACTTCTGGATAAACTCCCATAAAATACATATTAATATAAAATATAATATAGGGCCATCCATAGCTCAGTGGTTAAGACACAGTCTTACCAATTTGATGTATATTGGCGGTGCCGGTTCGAATCCGGCCTGGAGCGTTGACTTTTTTCATTGAGTGGCGGTCCCACAAAATGAAGAACTTTGACCCCCAACCATGGTTAGGCGGTATAGGACTCCAATGGGAGTCTTTGGCCAAAAAGAAAAAAAAATATATTATATAAAAAAAATGTAAAATACAACGTTTGAAAAGTGAAACTTATATTATTTCCTTATAAGGGCATTAGATCTGAATTTTAATTTAGAGGAGGTTAAAAGAGGAGACATCCAGCTTTGCAAAGGTTGTATTAACGTATGAATTGCATAAAATAAAGGTGATTTATAATCGCTGAAAATGAACATGATTTGAGTTTTGCTTGAAAACAAATTTTTTAACTTACTGTACTGAAATACTCATTGTATACATCCGGACCTGTCCGTTCCTTACTTCATAGTACAAGAGCCGGGAAGAAAGAAAGGCAGTTATCTCACCCCTATTTTTGATTACTTTAATGAAAACTATGTATAATTACTAGTTAAATTGTGAGTCAGCCAGGTATAGGTAGGGGGAATACAAAATGGCGGCTGTTTCAAAACTTTAAAAAAACATTAATTTTTCATTCCGAGGTCTATATCTTAAAACTACCAACAACTAGAAAATCCAAGAGAAAATCATTTAAACAAGAGTAAATTTGCTAAAATATGAGCCCTAGTAGAGCTTTTTACGTTCAATATTATTCGAGATATAGCTTTTTAAAAAGCAACATTTTATAAAAAAATTTAATGAAAGATCAGTAGTTAGTGGAATTTATTTTGAAATATTTATGTCTCAAAAACCATTTTACGTACAGATGTCTATTAGTACTCAAATAAAGCTAGTATAATGGACTATAAAGTAGTTTATGACGTTTATTTTCGTACGAGTAGTAGTTTTCATGAAACTAGAAATTAACATTTTATGAATGTATTTTGTTAAATATCTTTAAAACTACAACTACAGAGATAAACGTTATAAACTACTTAATAGTACATTACACTAGCTTTAAATTGAGGGTTAATAGACATCTGTACGTCGAATGCTTTTTGAGATATAAATATTTCAAAATAAATTTCACTAACTACTAATCATTCAGTATATTTTAATGAAATTATGCTTTTTATAAATATATATCTCGAGCACTATTGAACGTAAATAGCTCTATTAGGTATAATATTTTAGCAAATTTACTCTACTTCAAATAATGTTTTCTAAGGTGTTCTAGTGTTGTTGGTAGTTCTATCTAGAATAGAGCTCCGAATGGAAAAATTCATTTTTTTTTTTTTAACGTTTTGAAACAGCCGCCATTTTTTATCCCCCCTACCGATATTTCCATACAGACTTATTGATTTTGACTAGTAATTTTGCATAATTCCCGGCTCTTGTACTATAATGAACAATTTTATTGAGGTCCTTTCTCCTACAGTACTATTGGCTCCTCTATAACATATTTCACATATTCTTCCCTACCGTCTTTTCTAGATTGAAGGCTAAATGGATCCTCCCAGACTATTGGGTCTCACAGATCCTAACAGGACACGGGGGGTTTCGGGGAAAGCTGCAGAGCTTTGGAAAGAACATCGACCCCCGGTGCCCAACGTGTGGAGTTTTTGAAACAGCAGAACACGTAATAATAGATTGCTCTGCCATGGAAGGACACCGAGCCAGGCTGTCGAGAAAGACCGGGATTTACGCCCTCGCCGAGTCGGACCA
>NW_027109375.1:337794-339824 GCF_000696795.3 Halyomorpha halys
GTCTTATAAATTAGTAGTTTGTTTTCTAGTGAGAGATGAGAGGTCCGGCTGAGCAGTCGGTATTGTTGGCTGAATAAAAAACTAGAAATTAACATTTTATGAATGTATTTTGTTAAATATCTTAAAAACTACAACTACAGAGATAAACGTTATAAACTACTTAATGGTACATTACACTAGCTTTAAATTGAGGGTTAATAGCCATTTGTACGTCGAATGGTTTTTGAGATATAAATATTTCAAAATAAATTCCGCTAACTACAAATCTTTCAGTACATTTTAATGAAATTATGCTTTTTATAAATATATATCTCGAGCACTATTGAACGTAAACAGCTCTATTAGGTATACTATTTTAGCAAATTTACTCTACTTCAAATAATGTTTTCTAAGGTGTTCTAGTGTTTTTGGTAGTTTTAAATATATAGAGCCCCGAAAAATTCATTTTTTTTTTAACGTTCTGAAACAGCCGCCATTTTTTTATCCCCCCTACCGATATTTATATAGACTCATCGATTTTGACTATTAATTTTACATAGTTTTCATTAATGTAATCAAAAATTAAGGTGAAAAAACTGCCTTTTTTTTCTTCTCGGCTCTTGTACTATAATGAACAATTTTAATGAGGTTCATTCTCCTACAGTACTATTGGCTCCTTATGTATAAACTCACGTTTTGATAATTAACAAAGGTATTGAAGTCACCATGATAAGTAAAAATAAGATTTGTATAGTACATATATAAATAATTGACGGTATAATTTTAAATTGTAAAGAAGATGGTCAGGGTGAGGTCAAAATAGAAAAAAAAATAGTTAAAACTATTTATTTTCCGACGTTTCGATGGCTAAAAAGGTACAAAAACAACTAAAAATATTTTGACATAGTAGGATAATAAGATAAAAAAAGGTTAATTAAGGTAGGGTTAAAAACATGTAAAAATAACTGAAATGAGTATTATATAAAAATGAAAGAAAAGATGTAATAAAATAGTATTAATATAAAATTGACAATGATAAGAATATAAAAGCAATAAGCAAACTATATGATCAATAATGAACAGGAAACGTAATAATGCGTAAAAATAGAAAAGCAGATATGAAAATACAAAATTTAACAAACTAAAAGACGGAAAATAAAGGAATAAGTTGAGATTAAATAAAGGACGAGAAAGGATATAAAAATAAAATTAATTTTAATAATAGTAATAAATGACAAATCACGATCACCCACCTGTTCAAGTTTAGAGCTATCGAGACTTTGATAGAAAATCAGAAGCATGGAGGGAATGGAGGGGAGTATATGTTAAACCCTACCTTAATTTACCTTTTTGTATCTTATTACCGTACTGTGTCAACATGTTTTTAGTTATTTTTGTATCTTTTAAGCTTTGATGAAGCTCTACAAAGTGGGGCGAAACTTTGGAAAAATAAATTGTTGTCTTTTTGTCCTCCTTTGACTGCAATCCAAATCTTCTTTGTAATTTAAAAAATCATTTAGAACTTATGTCGTAAGATTAGAGCTCCAAATTCCAAAATTTGGGTTTTTACAGCATGATTTTGCTCATTTTGGTTCCTTTCTGCACAAAAATCCGGCCTATACTAATGAAGAAGCAAAAATTCTGCAAAAGCATCAGAAATCTTATATTACTAATTATCTTGTTTGTTAATCTTTTTTAATTTATCTTAAAGCTGATTCATGTTCTTTCTTCAATCAGGTGAAATTTTTTGTAGTAATTATTATTCAAGACCGAATATTTTAATCTTTACCGTATATTTTAAACTCTCTACGAACTCCATTCAACTTTTAAATTAAAACTGAACCCTTCGCGACTGAAAGAGCTTTTGAAAGTTGAGCTTAGTTAGTAAAGTACGGGCGGATCAAGAACGAACTGTTACATCTTCATCTGTTACCTTGTTTGAGAAATGGAACTGGATTTGAGAATTATAAAAGAATAGAACAGAATTGAATTTATTCAAATTAAACATTTAAAATATTGTACAAATAACTTTGTTTTACCCACATGAGTCT
>NW_027109375.1:342129-342521 GCF_000696795.3 Halyomorpha halys
AAGAAATATATATGTTGATTAATAAACAGAAAAATCTCACAATTTCAACACCCCTTTTTCACACAAAAAATTCAACATTCGGGATACCTGATAGTTCGAAAGCCCAAGAGGAGAAAAAAGGCATTTATCTCACTCAATTTTTTATTACTTTAATAAAAACGATGTATAAATACTAATCAAAGTTGATGAGTCTGCTAAGTATAGATAGGGGGAATACAAAATAGCGGCTGTTTTAAAAGGATAAAAAAAGATAATTTTTCATTCGGAGCTCTATATCTTAAAAAGTAGGAACAACAAAAGAAAACCTAAGAGAACGTCATTTAAAGATTAGTAAATTTTCTAAAATATGAGCCCTAATAGAGTTATTTACGTTAAATAGTTTTCGAGGTATT
>NW_027109375.1:342571-344403 GCF_000696795.3 Halyomorpha halys
AAGAAAACCTAAGAGAACGTCATTTAAAGATTAGTAAATTTTCTAAAATATGAGCCCTAATAGAGTTATTTACGTTAAATAGTTTTCGAGGTATTGCTATTTAAATAGCAACATTTCATAAAAATGTTGTATTGGACGTACTGAAAGACCAGTAGTTAGTGAATTTATTTTGAAAAATTTATATCTCAAAAACCATTTGAAGTACAGATGTCTATTAGCACTCTAATTAAAGCTAGTTTAATGACCTACAAAGTAGTTTATGGTGTTTTTCTTCGTAGGAGTAATAGTTTACATGAAATTTGCTAAAATAAATTGATTTACACTTGTTCGGACAAATATTCATTTGCCAAATTTATATTCAAATATGAATATCATAAAAAGTACTACCTGTACGAAGATAAGGGTCATAAACTACTTTGTAGAAAGCTAAATTTCCTTTATTTTGAGTATTAGCAGACATATGTGCGTCTTATAGATCCAACATTTTATACGAACAACTAGAAATTAACATTTTGTGAGTTTATTTTGTCAAATATCATAAAAACTACTACTCCTACAAAGATAAAGATAATTAACTATTTTGCAGTAAATTTAACTCGCTTTAATTTGAGTTCTAATAGACATCTGTCGAATGGTATTTGAGATATAGATACCTCAAAATAAAGTCACTAACTACTGATCTTTCCCTACATTTTTCTGAAAAACTAATGTTCTTTAACACTTTGACTACTACTCCTACAAAGAGAAAGATAATTAACTATTTTGTAGTAAATTCAACTCGCTTTAATTTGAACGCTGGCAGACATCAGTACGTCCAATAGTTTCTGAAAGTTTTTGAAAAATCAAACTTATTGTCCGAACAACTATAAATCACTTTATTATTTATTTATTTTAGCAAATATCATGAAAACTACTATTCCTTCCAAGGTAAAGGGCATACATATATTTATATTCCATTGAACCAGCTTTAATTTGAGTGCTAATAGACATCTGTATGTCACATCCTGAGATATTTCTCATTTCTCAAAATAAATTATCTAACTACTAATCTTTCAGTAGATTTTTAAGAAATTTTGCTTTTAAAAAGCTATATCTCGAGAACTATTGGACGTAAATAGCTCTTTTAGGGCTAATATTCCAGCAAATGTATTCTTCTTTAAATAATGTTCTCTTAGATTTTCTAGTGCTGTCGTTAGTTTTTAAGATATGGAGCTCTGAATGAAAAATTAATGTTTTTTTATCGCTTTGAAACAACCACCATTTTGTATTCCCCCTACCTATACCTGGCAGACTCACAAATTTTAACTAGTAATTATACATAGTTTTCATTAAATTAATCAAAAATAGGAGTGAGATAACTGCCTTTCTTTCTTCCCGGCTCTTGTACTATGAAGCAAGGAACGGACAGGTCCGGATGTATACAATGAGTATTTCAGTAAAGTAAGTTAAAATATTTGTTTTTAAGCAAAACTAAAATCATGTTCATTTTCAGCGATTATAAATCACCTTTATTTTATGCAATTCATACGTTAATACAACCTTTGCAAAGCTGGATGTATCCTCTTTTAACCTCCACTAAATTAAAATTCAGATCTAATGCCCTTATAAGGACGAAATATAAGTTCCACTTTTCAAACGTTGTATTTTATATTTTTTTTATATTATATTTTATATTAATATGTATTTTATGGGAGTTTATCCAGAAGTGGGATGGCATGCATGCATCGCATACTCATTTGTTGTTTTAGTTATTATTTTAATATTTGTTATATAGGGGAATTTGTTGATCAAATGAAATAGGGGTTGTGAAATAGAAGGGAAAGAAAAAAAAA
>NW_027109375.1:344558-346726 GCF_000696795.3 Halyomorpha halys
ATCAGTATGCTGTGTAATGTAGCAACCCGATGTATTTGGGCAGCATGAATGAATAAAGTATTTCTTTCTCTCTCTTGTATACGTTGTATACAAAATGTTTTAGCTCACTTTCATAGGACAGTCATTCTGAATTTTTTCAATAAAGTAATAATATTGAAGCACAGTGAAGGTCACTATAAAAAAATTATTTATGTTTTTTTTAGTACATGTATGAAAATATTATAGGTAATCAAATTGTCTTAAAGAATAAGAAAAAAGTTCACTTCCCCAATATCGATATGTATCGAGGTTTTAGCAGTTATTAATATTATAGGGGTCTTTGCCGTGTGCCTTGTCATACCTGTGCTGGGTATTTACCTACCAACAAAGGGCACTTCGCATGTGGCTAATGGACAGCTGAAAGGGTCCTGAGCAAATATGTTAAAAGCAGGTATTGCCTGCTGGCTTTGTCAGTGGGCAAGTTACACCTAACACTGTTCTAAATTTACCAACCCCTGTAACGTATTTTTCTAGGGCGTGGCTGATGATAGCCAATGCGGAAATGGGATTCCCAAAAGGCGACGTCCCTGTCTGAAATAAGTAGAGGACAGAAGTAAGATGACCGAGGAGAAATGATGCGACCGCCTTCATCTCCTTAGACTGCAGCCAGGCCTTTGAGAGCGTGTCTCAAGTTTCCCACCCCCCTATGCCGATTAGTCCGTAACTACCTGAATGGAAGATAATTCGTCGTAAGAGTTGGTGAAGACTTGTCGCCTCCAGTCCCCGCCACCTGCGGAGTACCTCAAGGCTCGGTACTTGGACCTCTATTTTTTGTTGTTTTTACGGCACCAGTAGTCGCCATCAAGCATCGAAATGCAATGGTAGCAGCCTACGCTGACGATATCGGTGTCTATGCTTCCAGCATGAGAGCTGAACTGGCCCTACATTATGGGCAAACTGCTTCTGCCACCATTGTAGCTGCTCTGAAGAAGCACGGAATCAAGGTTAATCCGTCGAGAACGGATGCCATTGTCATGTCCTTCCAGAAGGGCAAGAAAAGCAGGCTACCCCAGCAGTACATTGTGGATGGTGAGGGTCGGAAACTCTCTAATAGCATCCTCTACCTCGGCGTGACTCTTGACAGGCACCTCACCTTCTCTAGTCACGTCAGGGAGAGGCTTAAGCTAGCCCGACAGAAGTCGAATACACTCTATCACCTGCTCACCTCACAGCAGATCTCACTCCGCCTCAAGCTGAAGATCTGTAAGGCCATCATACGTCCGACTCTGCTCTATGGTGCACCACTCAGGCGACACCTCTACAAGACCACGTTAACCAAACTGCAGAGCTTCCAGAATTCCCTCCTTCGGCGAATAGTCAGAGGAACCACACTCCAAAGGGCCAGGAATAGTGTTATCAGAGAGGAGCTCCAACTCCCTTCTGTGCCGGAATTCATAGGATAAGAATTACATCAAATTCTTTGCCAATCCCCTATTCCGAGGAATCACCCCTCCCCCAAGACCTGGGAGGTGGCAAAGCACGGTCCCCTTGGTCGACGTCCTCGCCGAGGGAAGGACTTCTGGCTCTGCAGCCTGAAGTCACACACACCTCAACACCACCAGCCGGAATGGCCCCTCCCCATTCTCTGTTAGCTCCCCGGCTAACACGCCACTCATGTACAAAACGCCTACAGCGGACAATGTTTTCCTCATCTTATAATGCCATCAGGCAAAACAAGATAAAATATAAATATGTGTATATATAATTTTTCCTAGGTTAAGTAGAATATATATAATTGTAATTGATTGAAAATAAATAAATAGGAGGTTAGGAAAAAAAAAAAAAAACGAGGAGAGGGCAAGATGCATTTTGACGAGACGAAGTCCTAAGGAGGGCTCTTCAGATATGGAACACTATCCTAAATGCCAAGACGACACCTACACCTAAGACGTCAAGTCACACTACGTTGTGAATCATTCAAATCAGCAGCTATAAGTATATATTAGGCAATAAGTAATAATGTAATAATCATATTTTATGGCATCCATTTATCCGAATCATTTCAATCATTTTAATATGTATCAGTTAGCGAGCACGAAGTGCCGCTATGACCCACCAGGGGCCAGCACTACAAGCGTCTAAGAAGCTGTATAATAGTATATAAGTTTATCATTATAAAAATACGATCT
>NW_027109375.1:351837-355646 GCF_000696795.3 Halyomorpha halys
ATATGTGTATATATAATTTTTCCTAGGTTAAGTAAAATATATATAATTGTAATTGATTGAAAATAAATAAATAGGAGGTTAGAAAAAAAAAAAAAAGAGGAGAGGGCAAGATGCATTTTGACGAGACGAAGTCCTAAGGATGGCTCTACAGACATGGCACCCTATCCCTTATGCCAAGACGACACCTACACCTAAGACGTCCAGCCACACTACGTTATGAATCATTCAAATCAGCAGCTATAAGTATATATTAGGCAATAAGTAATAATGTAATAATCATATTTTATGGCAACCATTTATCCGAATCATTTCAATCATTTTAATATATAACAGTTAGCGAGCACTAAGTGCCGCAATAACCCACCAGGGGCCAGCACTACAAGCGTCTAAGAAGCTGTATAATAGTATATAAGTTTATCATTATAAAAATACGATCTCTTGTATAAATGTATATATGTTAATATGTAAGAATGTTAATTATAAAATAAAAAGAGATTGAGCAAAAAGATTCTACGGAACTATCTCAAGTAGAGTTAAAAGAGTGAATCCTCAGTGATAACCGATCACATGAGGCCTTCAATTGCCAACGGGATTGATCCGTCAGATCAAGCCTATTCCCAGTTCTAGTCATAGCACTGGTGGCTTACACTCTACTTGAGATAGAGAAGTTCATTGCTAATCTATTCTCTCAAGAGTTGGTTTTTACTATGCTCACCTTAGACGATGGCCTATCTCCTCTCCCTTTCTCCAGCAATCTTAGTCCGTCCGCTTCAACTCGGCAACTAAGATTGTAACCTTCATCTCGGCAACTAGACCTGCACCTAGCCTTATCAGCCAGTAACGTCCGCTTCATCTCGGCAACTAGTAAGCTGGCTCCTATCATGACAGTTCCAGTCCGTCCGCTTCATCTCAGCAACTAGAACTGTTACTCTGCCTCAGACTCTCTCACCTAGACCTCCTCTACCTAGTCAGTATCCAGGGCTCATCCCCTGGCACGGCCTTCCTTTCTTACCTATTTATGAATACGCCTTGTCGTGGGCCTTCTGTAAAGAGTATATCAGGTTGGAGAAATCGCCAAAGACCAGATAACCCCGACGAATAACATCATTTATTAATAAATTGTAAATAAATACTTAGTTCCTTTATGTGGTTTATTTACTTTTATATTACACAATATCACCCCTTATTATATTATATAATTAATGATAACGATATTTGATAAAAATAAAGATATTTAATTGATAACTAGTAAACATACAATAAGCCTTTGGAAAAGAATCCAATTATATTAAGAGTTTTGTAGGACTCAATATAAATTAATTATTTAACCTATTTTTGGATAATTGCCTTCACAGATGAACAGTATCAGCGAAGTACTGATACAGTTGATCTGTGAACTAATTGGCCAATACCCAGGCCAGTTAGTTCCCACTTTGGTCCTGTAATTAATCTCACTTATTGTCGCCTCATTGGCACCGCTTCGATTATCTAGGAGAATGGGATTTGCAGCTTATGCTGAGTTATCTTTGTAACAAATTCTCCTAGTAAGTCGTAACATCGAAAATTATATAATTATGTATAATATATTATTTTATTTATTTTTTCTAAATCTGATCTATGGCGATTCACTCAGAGAGTGTCAATTCGAAGTTACATAAAAATAATAAAAGTCGCAATAAAACTATCGAAATAAATACGAATTACTTTTTAACCTTCGTAAGGACCGTCCGTAGCTTAGAGGTCAGGTAGACGCAGGTCTATTAGTCTGAGATCTATGGCGGAGCCGATTAGAATCAGGCCTGGTGCGATGACATTTTTCATTAAGTGGTGGTCTCACAAAATGAAAAAGTTGACCCCCTACCATGGTTAGAATAGGTTGGTCGGCTGTTGATAACTAGACAAACACCACAAACCCTTAGTATGCGGCCTTTCGTCCACTGGGAGCGGAAAGGTCCGAAATCACGGGGGACCTTGTCCACTAGGCCTTATCAGTTTTCATCCATACAGGTGCGCAGTGCGAATTGATCCCGTTCTGTTGGGGTTTAGTTGCGAACGAGTGCGAAAGTATAGAGTGGCAAAAGTACAATGAAAAGTTAATTTTGTTTCTTCAGTAAAGGAAATATCTGTGGGGCCAACTTGAAAGTAACAATGTGAAATTTACAACAAAAGGAGGTGAAAGGAGGTGTAGCAGGAGGGGCGAGAAGGAGCATGAGATTCAGCCACAACCACCTCGAGCCTCACCGAAGATCTCAAATTTACAAATTACTTGTAAAAGACATATTGTAATTATTATATATTAATAATCTCTGTACATAACACTTAACAATATCAATAGAATGATTAATAAACGATACCAAAACAATGCACGAAACTCAAGCAGACATGTACCGACCGCTTCTCGGTCACAGCCGCATGGACTAGGCCTATAAACAAGGGATCCTAAATCCTTTCTACGATCTTGAATCCACATCCTTACCTGGGTCTAGTCATAGCACTGGTGGCGTACACACTGCTTGAGATAGAAAAGTTCATAGCCAATCGATTCTCACAAAAGTTGTTTTTCTGTACGCAGACCTAAGATGAAGACCTTCTCTCCAGCAATCTTAATAATCCGTCCGCTTCATCTCGGCAACTAAGCTTGTAACCTGATCCTATACGACTACACTGGTCCGTCCGCTTCATCTCGGCAACCAGTCTAGTTGATCCTGTCTCTCTCCAGCTCTAGTCCGTCCACTTCATCTCGGCAACGAGAACTGTTACTCTACCTCAGACTCTCTCTCTTGCCCAGAACTCCTCTACCAGCGTCAGTGTCCAGGACTCATCCCCGGGCACGGCCCTTCCTTTCTTACCTATTATTGAATACGCCTTGTCGAGGGCCTTCTGTAAAGTGGATATCAGGCTGGAGAACCGCCTAAGACTAGACTCACACCCCGACAGAGGTTTCGACCGAAATCATAATCCCTTTCCTCCACGGGAATCTCATATGACTTTCCGGCAGTTCTTTCCTGGCTCATCCGAAGGAGGTGTCCGAACCATCTTAGCTTGTGTCCCTCTAGGATGCTCTCAGCCGGTTTGACTCTGGGGTTAGTCCGAATTGTACTGTTCCGTACTCTATCTCGTGTCCTTCATCCACCTTACGAAAATACCCCATCTCGATGGATTGGATCCAGCTCTTGTGTTTCGAGGTGAGGGTCCACGATTCGGAAGAGTAGGGAAGAATAGGAAGGAACGTAAATTTGCAGCATCATTATTTTAGTTTTTCTCATCACCTTCCTTTTGCCCAGGAAACCCCTTCGAAGCAAACTAAATATTCTTCCAGCTGCACTGATTCTTTGAGAAACTTCTTTATCAATGTTGCCGCTTTTGTTGAGATGAGCACCTCGATATTTGAAATTCAGGATCTGCCTTAGTCCTTCTCTGTTCATTTTGATCACCCTCATTATTCTCCGTGGTTTCGTTCCAATCCTCATACATTTGGTTTTTTCCGGGTTAATTTTTATGTTCATCGAGGCCATTTCCTCTTGCAGAACACTTACATATCCTGTATTGGAGGTCTTGGTCGTTGGAAACCAGCAAAACCAGGTCATCTACAAAAACCAACATAGAAAAGTTTATGGGTTGTCAGTCTAACCTGTGTCCTAACTAAAATTCTCTTATTCTAACTTTAGCCTTCTTTATTGCTTTATCGAGGACTACTATGAAGAGCCTTGACGAATGTAGAAAATATTCAATAACTAAATATAACCATTTTCTATTCACTTCTTCTAACTGGACTTTATATTTTGTTCCTTTATTCTAGTGTATAATTA
>NW_027109375.1:356131-359366 GCF_000696795.3 Halyomorpha halys
TGACCTTATATTGTAAACTGTTTTTAGAGTTCTACTACTGGGTAGTTTCTCTACATCCTGTATCATATCATTATGTCATTATGATCAAATTTACTTGTTATATTTTTTATACAGTTGTAAATATCAATAAATAAAAACAAAATTATTTATTTCTTGTACTCATTGGTTCTTTGTTCTTAGCACTGATACATTAAATAAGTTCTTTAAACTTATTTGTGTTATATTTTGACCGCACCCCCAAGCATCTTCTCCAAGTAATTTAAAAGTTTACGGTGAACAAAGATTCGAACCATTCACACATATACATAAATCTTCAAAAGAAAGATCAATATAATCTTGTTTTGGAAGAACCATATGTGAAATTCTAACGGCCTAAGCCCAACCCTAAAAGGTTTTATAACTTTAGAACTTTAATTGAGGTTTACCGTTTGTTGTGAAAATTCAAAGTTACTAAATTGCTTTATACAAGAGCTCCCCGATGTGATAAAGTTTCAAGATAACTCACAACTTCTAAGTAACCAGTTCGCACCAGTCCGATATCTCAACTGCGCAGTTAGTCCAATCACAGGCTCATTATAATCACACTGTTTTTATTCATTACATGACAACTGGATTCCGGAATTAATTCCAATTTTTTTGTTTTTTTTGTTTTGTTTCTTTAAAAATTTCCAAGAAGATTCCTTAAGCACAAAATCTGGGTCGGTGAATAAGATCACAACTTTTAGTACAAGAGCCTGGGTGAAATAAAGCCAGTTATTTCACCCCAATATTTGATTACTTTAATGAAAACTATGTATAATTACTAGTCAAAACTGACGAGTCTGCCAAGTATAGGTAGGGGGAATAAAAAATGGCGGCTGTATCAAAACGTTAAAAAAGAAATGAATTTTTCATTCAGAGCTCTATATCTTTAAAACTACCAACAACACTACAAAATCTAAAAGAACATTATTTAAAGTAGAGTAAATTTTCTAAAATATTAACCCTAATAGAGCTGTTTACAAAATGAACTGAAAAATCAGAAGGTTAGTGAATTTATAGTGGCAAATCTTTATCTCAGCAAGACGTACAGATGTTTATTAGCACTCAAATTAAAGCTAGTTTAATGTACTATAAAGTATTTCATGACATTTATCTTCGTAGGAGTAATAGTTTTTAATATATTTTTTGTTATTTAATGAAAACTACGGATAATTACTACTCAAAATTGATGAGACTGCCAAGCATAGCTAGAGGTAATAAAAAATGGGTACTTATTTTAAACATAAAATGAAATTAATTTTTCATTCGAAGCTCCATATCTATAAAACTACCTATAAAAATAAAAACATGATATTTTTTTATTTTGTATTTCTTTATTTAATATAATTTACAACTGTATAAATAATAAATACACTAGGTAAGTCTGTGGACTGTTTCATTTACACTTGGAAATCTTGGGAAGGAACCACCCATTGGTGGTACTTCAAGCATTAATTTAAATTAGAAGGTATCGTGGCCATCTCCTTTTCAGACACCTCGGAGAATTATCAGGGATTGTTAAGGATGGAAGTATAAGGAGTTTGAAATGAAAAGACGCATATCTGTTTTGGGCCAAATTTGCAACGTATGGGATGGTTAAGGCCTTTGTGGATGAGTTTATTTGTGCCGTAATAAGGAACATCAGGGATTTCGGGTTGTAAGGATTGGATGCGGGAGGAATTTGATGGTTTGGTGGAGCCCCAGAGCTCAATGCCGTAAGTTCAAATTGGTCTGATTATCATAGTGAAGAATAATTTTTTGTAGTGAATGGGAAGTTTAGAGCGTTTGTCAAGAAGGTGTTGTAGCAATCGGAATCGAAGAACAGTTTAAAATAATAATAATAAACAAACTTAGAGACCATACGAAGTAGACTTTATTCGTAAGAAGGCTGGGGGTTAATAAAGGTATCAAAATAGTAGAAGAAAACTATTTATTGTAAACCAACGTTTCGGCCCACTTTGCAGGGCTTCGTCAGGGCTGAATAAACACAAAATACAAACATTGTAATAATTGACAGACATTGTAAAAGAAAATATGTAAATTTTTTTAAAAGTATAAAATGAAGACCTAACGAACCCAAAGGTTCGATGCCGATACCACCAAACGCTCAATACATACATCTTTCCAGTGACGCCCCTCCAAACCTAAATCTACTAAATTAGTCTTAACGCAATCCTCCCATCTTCGTTTCAGTCTATCCCCCGGACGTTTACCCATCGGTTCAGTGTTTATTAAAATTTTAAGGATCCGCTCGTTTTATTTTTAAAGTTATAAAAGAAATAATAATAATAATTTAAAGAATATTATTTATTTTAATGTTCTATCACATCTTACAATGTTTGTATCTTGTTTTTATTTAGCCTTAATGAAGTCCTGCGAAGTCGTATATGGGCGAAACATTTTTATAAATAAATAGTTTTTCTAATATTTTGGTACCTTTATTGAACGCCATCCAAACTATCTTCCTACAATAAATTATGCAGATAGTAGTTAGACTATGCAGATAGTCCACCCTGGGAGGGTGGAGAGTGTTAAGGAGGCCTTCAGGAGCCGGGATATGGACTGGAGTAGGAGAAGGGAGATGGTCCAAGAACAAGATATCTGCTCCAGACTCTGAAAGTTGTATCCCCACACTGCGCAAGCGGTAAAAGGAATAATATTATAAAGATCAAGATGATGCTGATGATATAATGGGAAAGAAAGAAAACGCAATATTTCTTAAAATGGATAAAAGATAAACAGTCATATAGATGAGTAAAAATTAATAAACTAAAATAAAAATCAAAATGAATAAAAATGGTCTGTTCATCTTATTCATTTGGACAGCCCTGATGAAGCCCTACAAAGTGGGGCGAAACGTTGGAAAATAAAATAGTTGTAAACTATTTTCGTTTCACTTGTGACCGCAACCCTGACCATCTTCCTATATATAAAATAAAAATCGAATGTCCGGAAAAGTAAATAATGAAGGAACAAGGAAGAAGAAATATGTAAGATAGGAAATCAGGACAATTGGAGTTAGGCAATGCTCAGGAGCTCCACTCAAGTTGAGTGATGGCGGCTTTAGGGAACTTACTCAGCCTCCACTGGCTCAGTACCAGAGACGCGGTGAGAAGAGCCCTCAAATGTGGGACAATGTAATTATTAGGAGAGTGTAAATGCGACTAATGATTATTTTATTTTTATTATTGTTATAGTTTTTTTTTCTCTTCAT
>NW_027109375.1:360910-361713 GCF_000696795.3 Halyomorpha halys
AGACTATAATTTGGATAGTATTTTTGAATTATTTAGTAAAAAATTGCCAGTCTCAAGAAAGAAATTTAAAGATTATAAAGAAATATTAATTTTTTAAGACATACAAAAAACACACCTAATTTAATATTCAATCATATAGCGAGAGGTTTCAGATGGGTTTGTTACTAAAACAAATGTAAAATAATGAAACATCAAATGAGTTATAAGTGAAAATAGGTTTAAAAGAAATATACTAAAGAAATAAAAATGTTAATAATAATTTCAGCAGTGGCAAACCCATTTTAAACAGTCTCTTTGCTAACACCGATCTCTTATTTACTAATATGAAAATGGTAAATGAATAATAATCTTCCTTATTTAAATTATATTAGATTTTACAAAGATAACAACGTTTCGGGGTTATCCCCCATCTTCAGGTTGCTAGAAACAAATTATCAAAATTAACACATGCTTACAACATCACATTATTTATTTAACTATTTACCTGAGTAACATTTCTATATGATATATAAATTACTCCTTATTAGTCTCATCAAGCTAATATTAACATATTATTGACAATAAATGAAACACTATAATAATCAATTTTTTTTTTAAATACTTTTTAGAAAATGCTCGTAGATTCCGATTGCTACAACACTTATTTGACAAACGCTCTAAACTTCACATTCACTACAAAAAATTATTATGCACTACGATATTACCAATTTGGACATATGGAATATGAGCTCTGGGGCTCCACCAAACCATCAAATTCTTCCCGCATCCAATCGTTACAATCCAAAATCCTACGTAAAATCCTT
>NW_027109375.1:363338-364222 GCF_000696795.3 Halyomorpha halys
AAAAAAAAACTCTCTTAAAATAAATAGAAACAGAAGAATAAATAAAATGAACATAATCAAACTATGTGTAATCAATTATTACATTTTTTAAAACAAGGATAAAATCCTTTTATTTATTTTAGTATGAATGGTAACAGTTATTAATATTATCTATCTAGGCGAAGATTCCGTTTGAATAAATTTACAATCACTTACATTATAAAATAAATAAATAAGAAATTACGATTTTTTTTTATATGAAGTTTAAGTTAAAAATACGTTAAAAACAAAGGAATTTCCTATTCATGGTTCAAGGTCTCTTTACTATATTCGTCTTAGTACGTAGTCACTGAATCATCCACGTAGCTCTCTGATGGCGTTACAACTGTTCCACTAATAACCTGTTATACATAACGCTTCTTTGGAACTGGTTATAATTAATGAAACCATGAAGGGTTCGATGCTCCAATGGTAAATATTTTCACACTCAATAATGATTCCAATTTAAGGATATCCGATACAATAATACATTAAATTGAAACAACTGTTGCACAATCAAATAGGGAAGGCGTTGGGTCATTATATTTGATAGTTCGTAACTGGTTCGGTTCGGTTCTCACTCAGGGAAACCAGTGCGCATCTGTTTATAGATACACGACAGCTTGTAAATCTCTCTTGATTGTTTGTTTGCCAGTATCGCATTGCATCTGAAAAATAGGAGCATTTGTCTATTTATAGATCTATTAAGTTGAGATCATTGGAGTCACTTTTTTTATTTTAATAATTTATTTATTGCTATTTACAACTTTATAAATATATATACATCAAGTAAATTTTCTGTAAGCGGTATAATGACATAATACAAATCTACCCATTGATAGAACTCCAAAAACATTTTTAGAGGA
>NW_027109375.1:366482-368382 GCF_000696795.3 Halyomorpha halys
AAAATATATTTACCTACCTTGAATCTAACTTCCTTCTTCCATATAAATAAAACAGAGGCACAGAGGAAAATACGACGCATTTCTTTATAGCCAGCAGAAGGTTCACCTGCATGTTTTCACAATGTTATAAAATTCTGAAGAATACGAAGCCCTGCAAGAAGAGCCCATTTTTGAAAAGCTTAACCCAGTAATATTTATATAATAATTATTTGATTGGTTAAATGCGTAAAATTAAGTTATGGCTAACTTGGAATCCTTACACAAGACTATAAAGACAAGAAACTGCACGTTGATTTCGGCTGTTACAGTACTTACTAGACAAACGGTCTAAACCTCAATCTAATTACAAAAGACTCATTTATATAAATATTATAAGGCCTATCTGGAGTTTAGGGCTTCGCTAAACCATGGAATTCCTCTCGTATCCAATCCCTAAAAAACAATATCCTTCGTAAATTCCTTAATGTTCCTTACTTTGGCCCGAACCAGATACCAATCCTTTCATAATTGAACTTCCTAACCACCTAAGCCCACTTGTTTCTATTCTGGCTTCTCCTTCATTACCTGATAATCTGAAAAGAAGATGGCCTCGAGATCTTCTCTAAGTTTTAGCAATGGGTAAATTATTCACAGGTATGTATTATGGTATTGTATAACCGACAAATTTACTGTGTAATGTTTACAATTTTTTGGGAGTATTTTTAATATAGTTATAAATATCAGTAAATAAATTTTTAAAAAAAGTTCTGCAACTTTCATTATTAAAATACATTCATTTTTGAAATACTTATCGATGTTCCTTTTTATTAAATATTTTAGGTCAGTAAACAATGAATTTTTGGAATAAATTGTAAACGTTGATTGGTCATTTTCACATATTTTAAATTATTTGTAACCACATCATAGTTTATTTTTATTTCATATTATACATTTTCTCTTACTTTGTTACACTATTGTATATAGTATATAACATATATATTACATCTTTTTTAGCCACGATGAAGCCCTGTAAAGCAGAGCAAAATGTTAGCTTATAATAAATAGTTTAATTGCTATTTGATTTCTTTTGACAGCATCAGGGCCATCTTACTTTTATAAAATTAGGGTTGTTTGAATGTCTTTTTCATGATTTGAATTTCTTTGGAGGAATAAATATTTGAAGCTAGTATTACAAGAGGCGAAAAGAAAAGAAGGCAGTTATTTCACCCCAATTTCATATTGCTTTAATAAAAAATATGTATGATTACCAGTCAAAATTGATGAGTCTGCCAAGTATAGTTAGGGGGAATAAAAATGGAAGCTGCTTCAAAACATTTAAAAAAATTTTTTTTTTCATTCGCAGCTCTATATTATTAAAACTCAACAATACAACTTAAGACAACATTATTTAAAGTATATCAAATTTTCTAAAATATGAGCTCTAATAGAGCTATTTACGTTCAATCGTTCTCGAGATATAGCTTTTTAAAAAGCGACATTTCATAAATAAATATTACTAAGATCAGTAGTTAGTTAATTTATTTTGACTAATCTATATCTCAGGAACTAAGTGACGTACAGATGTCTATTAGCATAAGCACTCAAATTAAAGCTAGTTTAATGTACTATAAAATAGTTATTTACATTTATCTTCGTAAGAATAGTATTTTTTATGATATTTGCTAAAGTAAATTGATTTATAGTTGTTCGGATAGTAAGTGGACAGTAAGTTTTATTTATGAAAAACTCAAAATAATAAATATAATAAAGCTAGTTTAATGTACTATAAAGTAGTTTATGAAGTTCATCTTCTTAGGAGTTGTAGTTCTTATGATATTCGTATATAAATATACATTAGACACGTGAACATTTGTCCGAACAACTGTGAATCAATTTATTGTAGCAAATATCATGAAATCTA
>NW_027109375.1:370278-371686 GCF_000696795.3 Halyomorpha halys
TAAATATTGCGATATTTTAAGTAAATATTACCAGTACTTTCTATATTCATTATCGATATTAGAGTATTGATATCGAAATAAAATTAAAATATTTTATTTTACCTACTTGACAAACGCTCTTAACTTCCCATTTACAACAAAAAAACATATAATATGATAATCAAACCAATTTGAACATACGGCATTAAGTTCTGGGGCTCTACCAATCTAATTCCTCCTGCATTCAATCCTTACAATCCAAAATCCTACGTAAAATCCTTGATGCTCCTTATTACGTCACAAATAAACTCACTCACAAAGACCTTAATATCCCAATAATGTAAATTGGAATATTAATGTTTTCACTTTTCCTTTACATGTTCTCTTATTATTTGCTATTGTTGTTTTATAATAACTATCTCTTTAATTTGTTCATTGTGCCGATATAATGTTGATATTAGTTAACAATATTGGTATTTGGTTCCGATATTCCATCCCTGTCTGAGAAATTTCTAATTATTTACATTATATTATTGAGTGGCCTGTTGTTAACGCCATAGTATATAATTACCTTGTAAATAATTTATAAATAGTATTGGAGTTTTATTAGTGTTTAATTTAGTTACATTTATTTTTATTTATATTATTTAAATAGGATTCAGTTATCTGAACAGAAAAATATGTAAATATATTTGTGTGTTATAATGAGTAATAGAGGCAGTTTCTAAGGGTTGTACATCGTTGCTAAGAGGTTGCGTAGGAACGGGGCAACCATCTTCGTTTTTTATAGCAGTTCCGGCTAATTTGTGGCCATGGCCGTGTGTAACCAGCCCTGTCTGCTTTCATTTCGGTACTATTTATTGACATTTTGAGTGCGTTAACAGACATTACAGTCCGAAACCAGACCTTATCTGTGCTTCGACTTGAATATAAATTGTTGTTTAGTTGGCTCGCCTAATACATTAAAATAATTAGACCCTGTCTGCACTTAGTGGGTGTCAGTGTGGCCTTCTTGACTTTCGGATATTTGGACTATCGATGAGCCACTGCACCAACCTTGGACCATTGCCGCGGTGTATTGAGCTACAGAGCTGCGACCTACACATCTCGGCAGCACTCTTCCTCTGATCTATCGGAGTGGAGCAACTTACGTCAACTAGTATTTATTTTATATATTTATTTGTTTTGTTTTTTTATAAATTAGTTTCTTTTCGTTTTCATATTTTATCTATTTTATGTTTTATCTGAGAGGCCTTTTTATCTTTACTTGTATTCATTGTTAGTCATCTTTTTTTTATTTTAGTTTTAGTTATCTATCCAATCCTTTCAATCCAAAATCCTTAGAACCATAGTTAATGCACCCTACTACGTTTCCAACAGAACACTACACCATGACCTACATATCCCTTTTGTCCTTGATCTCATACCA
>NW_027109375.1:372370-374500 GCF_000696795.3 Halyomorpha halys
ATGATTTATTTTTTCCTTTAAAAAAAAAAAAAAGTTTTAGTTATCAAATGTTTAAATAAAACCAAATAAATGTTTATATCCGAACCAGCTAGTTGTTTGTTCATTTTAAAGCCTTCCAACAAAAAGACATAGACATTTGAGATGGCTTTAACACCTGTATTTTACTCATTAAATTTCTACCGCCTAAAATACAAATAATCTTTCAAAGACATGATCTGATGTATACTAATATCAAGGCAAAAATTAGAAATCTAATTTAAATCATTTCGATTTTAATGGGATGAATTTTAATTCTTAAACTAAATTTCCTTATTGACCCTTTGGACTTAGTTTTCTCCTCTAAGAGAGCTTATAAGTTTATAAGCTTATAATACGGCGAATGAACTTATTCCATCGCCATTTTTTAGGAAACACATTTTTTCTTGCAGTTTTCTATTTAAATGGCACCAAAACAGATTAAAATGTGGTAAAAATATCAAGATGCACGATAAATAAATCAGTCGCTTTTATATTGAAAGAGAACGTGCGAGGTATACACATGATAAACGTATACACTTCTCTAATCCGTTGAGCAATATGTAGGATTAGTGGAACAAAGGAACAGGAGTATGGTTCAATGGTATAGGGAAACTTTCTAAGATAACAGAGAAATCCTAAAACTGAGAAAAAAAAATACAAGAACTCACATCGTATAGAAGCTTCGAATAGTAAATATTACAACAGCCGGGAAGAAAAAAACGGCAGTTATTTCACCCAATTTTTTATTACTATAATAAAAACAATGAATAATTACTAGTCAAAACTGATGAGTCTACCAAGTATAGGTAGGAGGGAATAAAAAATGGCAGCTGCATCAAGACGTTAAAAATAATTGATTTTTCATTCCGTGCTCTATATCTTTATAGCTACCAACAACACTAGAAAACCTAAGATAACATTATTTAAAAAATAATAAATTTTCTGAAATATTAACCCTAATACAGCTATTTACGTTGAATAGTTTTCGAGATATAGCTTTTTAAAAAGCAACATTTCATAAAAATGTACCGAAATATCAGTATTTAAAATAAAATTAATTTATTTTTAGAAATCTATATCTCAATAACCATTCGACGTACAAATGTCTATTAGCATTCAAATTAAAGCTAAATAATTGTACTAGAAAGTAGTTTATGACCTTTGCCTTCGTAGGAATAGTAGTTTTCATCATATTTGCTAAAATAAAATGATTTATAGTTGTTCCGACAATAAGGTTTATTTATAAAAAACATTATTTCAGAAACCATTAGACGTACAGATGTCTGTCTGCAGTCAAACTAAAACCAGTTAAATTTACTATAAAATATTTTGCAACTTTTATCTTTGTACGAGTACTAGTTTTGATATTTGACAAAATATACTCACAAAATGTTAATTTAAAATATATGTCATAAGAGGAACTTTTCTGTCAGCATTCAAAAGAAAGAAAACTTAACTTACTATAAAGTAGTTTATGATACATATCTTCGTCGTGGTAGTAGTTTATATGAAATTCGCATATGAATATAAATTTGTCCTAACAACTCATATATAAATCAATTTATTTTAGCAAATATCATGTATACTACTACTCAAACGAAGATACACATAATAAACTACAGTATAGTACATTAAACTAGCTTTAATTTTATTGCTAATAGACATATGTACTTTACATAGTTCCTGAGATATAGATTTCTCAAAATAAATTAACTAAGTACCGATATTTCAGTACATTTTTATGCAATGTTGCTTTTTAAAAGGCTATATCTCGAGAACTATTGGACGTAAATAGCTCTATTTGGGCTTACATTTTAGCAAATGTTCTCTATTTTCAATGATGTTCTTTTAGATTTTCTATTGTTGGTTGTTTTAACGTATTTATATATTGAATTATTTTATTTTATTAATACTATTTTTTTTTTGTGTTTTTTTTTTACACTTATTTATCCATTCGAGTGTTTCCTGTAACCGGTTTTTTTTTTTATTATATTTTCCTTTTAATCTATGTGTTAGTCTTATTCTCGTAAAATGTATCTATTTGTTTGTTCTTGGTAGACTGATCTACTGCTGTGACTATGAATGATGGTCTGATCTCACATTACCGTCTAA
>NW_027109375.1:377085-378079 GCF_000696795.3 Halyomorpha halys
TTTTTGATGGTTTTTAATTTGCTTGGCGGGCTTTCATCCCACATGGCTTGCCAACTAGATAATATCTCATTTTTCATTGGAAGACTTATTTCTTGTGGTGTCGGAATGGCCGTGCCTTGACCTGGAAGAGCAAGTGCTTGTTTAGCTGCAATGTCCGCCAGTTCATTTCCAGTGATCCCCACGTGACCCTGCACCCATATAAAGAAAACAGTTTTTTTGTTACACTGTAGTATGAGTCAATCCTGTGGGTTATGGAGCTCTCCTGAGGTCCACCCAGCCTCATAAAGTGGGTTTCCTCAATTGGGAACAAATCTGGCTGTTGAGCGTGATCTTGAAAAATCACCTCCTAGCATAATCGTTGTTCTAAACACAGTGCTTCCTTACTAAGTACTGAACCCTTTAACCCTCGTAGGGTTTCACATTATTATTATTACTTATAATAATAAGTAGGTATTCCATCTTTGCTGTGCATTTATTTAAGGTTTATGATTTACAGATTGGTTTGCTCTTTCGTGGCAAATAAGAATAAAAGTTCACTGATCGTATAAAATGAGTATATTATTGGAATAAAGTCCGGGTGGTGGTCTATAAAGGTATCAGAATAATTTTATTTTACTATTTTGTACCTTTATTGATCGCCACCCGGACTACCTTCCAACAATGTACTGTATACGGACAACTATCTTCTTCCAATATAACATGAGTATAAATGTATATAAAAAAATAATTTTTTGCCCCCGTTATAATGAAGGAATATATGGAGGAGGTTGGCTGATTAAGTAAAGAAACAAACAGAATATATGTAAAAGAAAAAAAAAAAGTGAAAACCAAATCCATGTTTAGTACTGTTCTAGCTTCCACCAGCTACGATCGTTCTGAGTTCTACCGCCTTGATGTGTTTTACACTCCTTTAATTATTTTTTATCATTGCATTAAAAAAAGAACAAATGAAAAAGAATGAGGAGAAGATGGTTGGGGGTGCGGTCAATGAAAA
>NW_027109375.1:379213-381016 GCF_000696795.3 Halyomorpha halys
TTCCTTAATTATGTTATTTTGCCCACTTTTTCAATTACCTATGTATACATTTTATTTCATTTATATTACATTTTATTTTATTTCCCGCTTCTCTCATCACTTCATTTTATTAATTCTATTTTGTAAAATTATTCTGTTTATACTTTCTTTTTCTTTTTATTTTTTTTTTTCAATTTTTCTATACTTACTGTGGTTGTTATCTTGTTCTGTTTTTAGCCATGAAGAATGCTAGAAGCTCTAGCCGAAACGTTGGCACATTAAAATAAGTTAATCGTAGTTATTTGTGTTTTTCATTGACCGTACCCCCAACCATCTTCTCCTCATTCATCATCCACGGTCAACTATCTCTCATAAAAATGAAAAAGATGTATGAATGACATGAATTGTTAAAGTTGAAAACTTACATACTCAATAGTTAGTAAAAAATCGAAGTAAGGATAGAATTGAAAACTGATCCGGGGAAAGCTGCAGAGATTTGGAAAGAACATCGACTCCTGAAACAGCATTGTATGACACCGAGCTAGGCAGTCGAGAAAGACCGGGATTTTCGCCTTCGTCCAGTCGGACTTCCCCCGTTTGATGGAGTAGGAGAATTATTCCTTCTTCAGGGAGTTCATTTACTAGTGGAAGGAGGTGGTGGGCCCAACTCATTTCACAATGGGAAAGACTCGACAGCCCGATATCAGTGAGCCACCGGAAGAAGAGGAAGCTGACCTAGACTGAGACCGGGAGTGCTGGACCAGGATGGCAATTGCAGGAGGGTCCCACATGGATGAGCACTTACTGGACAGGTGCAATGGACTAGGTGCAACCCCTTTAGTAAAGCCCTGGGCACAGTAAAAATTGTTCCCAATAATAATTAAAAGGATCTCCCTAACATTGTAATTGTTATAATTAATTTATAAAAGAATAAAAAAAAAGTTGAATTTTGGGAGCAGTGGCTGCGCAAACCCAGAACCCTACCGGACTGCTCCCGCACCCCGTACAGTACAAGAGCCCAAGAGGAGAAAAAAGGCAGTTATCTCACCCCAATTTTTTATTACTTTAATGAGAACTATTTATAATTAATAGTCAAAATTGATGAGTCTGCCAAGTATAGGTAGGGGGAATAAAAATTGCGGCTGTTTCAAAACCTTAGAAACGCAACAAACAAACAATCGTAGTATCAATAAATTTATTGATTTAAACTTTTGTTTATTTTTCATTGTGCTAAATTTGACGAAAACGGATTTGACGGAAATCTCTATTATAGTAGTTACAGTTTAGTAATTAGAGTGGTATGAAAATTACTAATACCATATTAGTCATCAAATTTGATGAGTCTGCCAAGTATAGGTAGGGGGAATACAAAATGGCGGCTGTTCCAAAACCTTAAAAAAAAGATTAATTTTTCATTCGGAGCTCTATATCTTAAAAACAATCAACATCACTAGAAACTCTAAAAGAATATTATTTAAAGAAGAGTAAATTTTCTGAAATATGAGCCATTATTGAGCTATTTACGTCTAATAGTTCTCGAGATATAGCTTTTTAAAAAGTAAAATTTCATAAAAATGTACTGAAAGATTAGTGGTCAGTTAATTTATTTTGAAAAATCTATATCTCAGGAACTATGTGACGTACAGGTGTCTATTAGCACTCAAATTAAAGCTAGTTTAGTGGACTATACAGAAGTTTCTGACCTTTACCTTCGTAGGAGTAATAGTTTGTATGATATTTGCTAAAATAACGAACAACTATAAATCAATTTATTTTAGCGAATTTCATATAAACTATTACTCCTACGAAGGTAAAGGTCAGAAA
>NW_027109375.1:382411-384332 GCF_000696795.3 Halyomorpha halys
TTAAACAGCAATATTTCATAAAAATGTACTACTAAGATTGCTATTTAGTTAATTTATTTTGAGAAATCTCAGGAACTATGAGACGTATAGATCACTATTAGCACTCAAATTAAAGCTAGTTTAATGTACTATAAAGTAATTTATTATATGTAGAAGTAATAGTTTTCATGATATTTGCTAAAATAAATTGACTTATAGTTGTTCGGACAAATTTTCATTTGCCAAATTTATGTTTATACGTTAATATCATAAAAACTATTACTTCTACGAAGATAAGTGTCATGAACTACTTTATAGTAAGTTAGGTTTTCTTTATTTTGAGTCTTGACAGACATATGTGCGTCTTATGGGTCTAGAGATATATTTTTTCAAATATCCAACATAACTAGAAATTAACAATTTGTAAGTTTATTAACTATTTTTTATTTAATTTAATTATTTTATAGTAAATTGAACTAGCATTAATTTGAGTGCTAACTGACATCTGTACGTCCTATGGTTTCTGAAAGAAAGTTTTTCATAAATCAATTTATTTTAGCAAATATCATGAAAACTACTATTCCTACGAAGGTAAATATCATAAACTACTTTATAGTACATTAAAGTTTAGCTTTAATTTCATTGCTCATTGACATATATACTTTACATAGTTCCTGAGACATAGATTTCTCAAAATAAATTAACTAACTACTGATATTTCAGTAATTTTTAAGAAATGTTGCTTTTTAAAAAGCTATTTGACGTAAATAGCTCAATTATGGCTCATATTTCAGCAAATTTACTCTTCCTTAAATAATATTCTGTTAGATTTTCTAGTGTTTTTAAGATATAGAGCTCCGAATAAAATATTAATTATTTTTAACGTTTGAAACAGACTCATCAATTTTGACTAGTTATTATATCAAGTTTTCAATTAAATGATAAAAAATTCTTTTTTTTTTTCTTCCCGGCTCTTGTACTATAAGGGAAGTATAACGATCGTGTCAAATTTCTCTTTATGTACTGGGCAAACAATCTAAACTCAATCCATTAGAAAAGACTATATGACAATAATAAGGCCTATCTGGACATACCGAGTTGAATTTCGGGGCTCCACTAAACCTTCGAATTCCTCTCGTATCCAATAACAATCCAAAATCCTTCGTATAACCTTTGATACTCCTTACTTTGTCACAAATAAAATCCTACATAAAGACCATAATGTTCCATATATAACCGATCTAGCCCAAACCAGACATCAATCCTTCCATTATAAACTCCCTAAATAATCAAATCCACAAGTTTCTAACTTTGCTTCCTCCTCCATTCCTTACAATCCTCCGAGGCGCCTGGAAAGAAGATGGTCTCCAGATCTTTTAAAGTAGAAATGTAATTAGACTGCTATAAATGGTTAGTTTCTCTACATGCCTATATCATATCATTATTATCTAACATCAAATTCACTAGATGTATTCCGTGATCCGTGATAATCCTCCGAGGCGTCTGATAAGAAGATGGCCACGGGACCTTCTAATTTAAATTAATGCTTGAAGTACCTCCAACGGGTGGTTCCTTCCCAAGATTTTCAAGTGTATATGAAATATACAACATATTTATTTATTGTATTATTTTGTACAGTTGTAAATTAGATTAAATAAATAAATAATAAAAATCCAGTTCCAGGTTTCGAAGAAAATACACGCCCAGAATTCACAACTAAATCTTACAAAATGGTCTGTAAACGAAGAGTCGTTCAAAACTGAAAGGACGTATTTAAGGCGGATATATGCCTGAGGTGTGACAGCAACTTTTTCGATAAAATCGATCGATTGGACATGCCACTATACACAATCGATTTTTCACATTTATTCGATTATTTCAGATTTGACCCAAAACAGATATGCGTCTTTTTATTCCAAACTCCTTAATCATCCTAACCCAT
>NW_027109375.1:385006-386223 GCF_000696795.3 Halyomorpha halys
ATATGAATTATATTATATCTCCTGTTGTTTAGTTTCTAGATTTCCTATTATTTTTTTTAAAAATTTATTTATTGATATTTACAACTGTACATAAATACATCAAGTCAATGTGAGGAAATCATAATGGTATGGTACAAGTATGTAGAGAAACTACCCAATGGTAGCACTCTAAAAACATTTTACAATATAAGGTCTCAAGGCCATCTCTTTTTCAGACGCCTCAGAGGATTGTCCGGAATAAAAGAGGAAGAAAGATTAGAAACTAATGGGTTTGAGTGGTTAGGGAGTTTGTAATGGAAGGATTGATATCTGGTTCGGGCTAGATCGGTTACAAATGGAATATTAAGGTCTTTGTGGATGATTTTATTTGTGACAAAATAGGGAACATTTAGGATTTTACGAAGGATTTTGGATTGGATACGAGAGGAATTCGAAGGTTTAGTGGAGCCCCAAAGCTCAATAACGTATGTCCAGATTGGCCTTATAATTGTCATGTAAATCAGTCTTTTGTTATCAATTGGAAGTTTAGACCGTTTGTATAGTAAGTGCTGTAATAGTTGAAATCAACGTGCAGTTTCCTGTCTTTTCGGTCTTGTTTGAGGATTCCAGGTTAGTCGTTTGTCCAGATGTCCAAGAAAGCGGATCTGTTCGACAGGGGTAAGGGAAACATTATTGAAGTATACTGTAGGGCAGTTGGTAGGTTTACAACGTAGGGTAAAGGTAATTCCTATCATTTTAAAAATTTATTTGATAAAGTAGGTGATTCTTACTCGATTCAATTCAAAATTTCCACATTTCGCACAACGCCATTGTCTTTTCCATCATTACTTTAATCAACAAATCACATAAAAAGTAAATTTCCTATGGATCCCCAGTTATGCAGGTATAACGGGAAACAAACTGGCTGACACAGCTGGCAAAGAAGCATGCACCCTGTTTCCAGTGCCTGATCGTAACTTGGCGCTGTATGATTACCATAAATTGGTTCTTGGTGACACTCAATCTCTACCGCTATCGAAAATCGCTGTGAACAATCCATCATAACCCGACTCAGGAACGGACATACAAGTATAACACAGAAGGACCTTCTTGAAAGAAATCCTTCACCGACATGTTATAGTTTGAAAATGTACCATGTAGCATATGGAACACTGTTCGCGTCTGGAATCATCTAGAACGTCTTTTGGTCTCCGGGGACATATCATAAAAACTACTAC
>NW_027109375.1:386652-388470 GCF_000696795.3 Halyomorpha halys
TAATTAAATACTATTTATAATAAAACAAAAATTAATTTACATAAAAAAAAATATGGTTGTTATTTTGTTTTCTGTTTTTAGCCCTGAAGAAGGCCTAAAAATCTTCTTCTCATTTATATTTTACGTCCAATTAATCATCCTGAATCTTTTTAATTATAATTCAATAATAAAAATTGATTACAAACAAAGACAATAATGTTGGTTATAATAAAAGAAATTTATCTGTTTAATTTCTCAATTTATAATTTTTATTACCTTTTTTTTTTTAAATAATTTCCGAAAGCTGAATGAATTCCCCAGCAATCGCGTGCTATGTCTTAAAATAATTTCACGCAAGAAGAATGTTATGTTTACGTGACCAGCTTGAATTCCTGCATGTTTTCCTTTTCCTCAAAATCGGCGAACGTGACTTTGAGACCGTACTCCTCAATTACCCCCGACTCTCGCTAATTAACTACTTAACTAAATGCAATTCACATTCTTGGTTGTTTTGTTTTTTCTAAGAGATCTAGAAGACTCAATGAATCACTAGAAAATATTACATAGTTTAAATTAGAATAAATTTGCTAAAATGCGAGCCCTTACAGAGCTATTTCATAAAAAATGTTGTATGGAACATAATAATAATCTTTATTTATTCTGGGATTGATCCCTTTAGAATAATTTACAGGTGTCAAAATTAGGCTTTAGAGATTTAGAGTAAATTACAAAATAGAGATGAAATTAAACTACAATAATTAACAGAATATATAAAATAATGATAAAACAAATAAAATAAAAACACTTGTCATATCATAAAACATAAGATGACTTCTCATAGTAAATAAAAAGAAAAGAAAATGATAAAAAATTAAATAAAATTAAACTAAAAATTAATAAATGAAAAGATATAATTTCTGCTAGTGTACATATTTACAATTATAAATGAAAATCTAATAAATAAAATACAGAAAATATATAAAGCTTTTTTGAAACTTTCAATAGTTATTCTTCCGGAATGGGGTGGACAGAAGGTAGACGAAGATACGGGATTTGAAGATTGGAAGGGTATTAGAACTACGAATGAAGGAGGGAATAGAATTCCATAGGGAAGAGGAACGCACAAAACGCGCGTTTGTCGCGTTTGAAATCCCACTTTCGATTTCTGAAATAATAAATAGGATATTTCAAATAAAATATAATGTGATAATGCAAGATAGAGTACATTAATAATGGTTAGAAGGAAAATATATAATGTAATAAATGAAGCTTTACTATTATTCCCATTTGTAATATAACATAATGAGGTCTATTGTTAACTGACATATCGTATCACTATCGATTGTACTAAGTAGAGTAAGCCAACGTGTCGTCGACAATGGGCTAACATCGATTATTATATCGGAGCTAAACTGAATGATGGATAGAGTGTGTGTTGTGCAATCTCGCCAATCCGAAAATTTATCGATGCAAATCCCTAATACATTTGTGTGAGCTGGTGGCTCAGTGATTAAGTACTGTGCTATTTATTCTCTATATGTAATCTTTTCACTTTCTCCAGAGTGGTTTTTATTGTTTATATAAATAATTTGTATCCAACTTAAATCTCAAAACACACTTATCATTATATTTTTTAAATTTCAATGTTTTGGCCGATTCAGCCATCCTTAATAATAAGGACAATCTTAAATATAAATTTACACCACCTATATCTATAATGCTACACTCCGATCCACCTATTTAATTCCCTGACCCTTTGAAAATGTCTATAATAAAAATGTTTCCCAAACCCTCCAAGCCACTTGAATATCCATCTTCCTACCGTCCTATTTCGCTCCT
>NW_027109375.1:390044-392823 GCF_000696795.3 Halyomorpha halys
TCAAGTGTATATGAAACATACTACATATTTACCTATTGTATTATTTTGTACAGTTGTAAATTACAATAAATAAACAATAAAAAAATAAATAAAATTTACACCTCACATATAAAAATTTAAAATGTTTTTGCAGGCTATTCAGCCCAAGTCATTAATTTCTGTCAAATCATCAAAATTTACATTAAAATTTAAAACTTTTAATTGTAGATCAACTTAACACTATTACTATCACACAATAATCCCCCATCAAATATTTAAAGAATTATTTATTACACCCAGCTTCTTTAAAATGGGTACTCTTGAGGAAAAAATCTGGTAGCTAAGCGGGATCATGAATAAATTATTATTTCTTGAACAACGGATGTGCCAGAAGATTTATCCGTTATTCAAGAAACAGCACTTTTTTCATGGAAAAGTACTGAACCCATGACCTTCATGGGTTGCTCTGGTAGAGGTAATATTTATTTATAAGTATAAAAATTTTTAAGGTGTAGAAAAGGAAGTTCCTCAGAGTGATAGGGTAAAAGTGAGGTGAAATTGTGCCACATGTTACGAAAATAGGCCATCTTTGATTTAATGAAATAGGTTAAATTTATTGAGTTATTGTTATTAGTATTCTAGGGTTAAAATAAATTTACTTCACAGGATGATATTGTAACGACTATTTTTGGTTGTTAGTATACAGTCAGTAGGATACGGACCATTGGGAATTTATTTCTGAGGCTCCTGGAAAACGAAAATTTCAAAAATAATAAATTAAAATGAAAAAAAAAATAAAATCCAGAAATTTTATTATAAACCTTAATAAAAAGGTTAAATAAGGCTTAAAAGCAATTAAGTATTTTGTTTTGTTTTTTGCAGTTGTGTCATCATTCAGTTATTCAAATAAAAAAAGAAAAGGAATTGTAAATAACGGGAATATCCCACGACTGCATCGATATTGATAATAATAAACAATTACTCTCACCTACAACATTAAACTAATAAACGTGCTTATATTGCTGCATTGAATTCGACCAAGACCTGCTGAACCGACTCCATCTAGACAATAGACTTACTTGGGATCCTCATACTAGACTGAAAAGACAAAAAACTGCTCGTAGATTCCAATTACTAAAACACCTTACTACAGCCTAATGAGTAAATTAAAAATTATTAAAAAGGATGTCAAGTCCTGGGGTATCTCCAGTCGTAAATGCCGTAGTGAGGAGGTTGTACTGACTAGGCTGAGAATAGGTCACACGAGGCTCACCCACTCCTATCTTATTTCAAAAGAAACCCCTCCGAACTGCCAGTATTGCAATAACAATTTAACAATAAGCCATGTTTTCCAACGATGCCCATATTTCACACCACACATCAATAGATTAGGAATAAACCAAGATATCTCAAAAACTCTTAGAGACGATGATAAGGCAATAGAATCGGTGTTTCAGATTTTGAAATCACAAAATTTACTGACAAAAATATAACTTGATTTTTTTTTGGAAAAAAAGTAAAATAAGAAAAAAAAATAAAATAAAAAAAATAAATAAAATTTAACGAATATTAGCAAAAAACGTTGATGACCAATGAAGTTTGGCGCCACTAAACAAACACACAAACAAACTACAACACCTACAAGACAAACACTCAAAACTTCCTATTTACTACAAATAAAGTCTTATAAGCTACGATGATCATACCTATCTGAATGTACAGAATTAAGCTTTGGAACTCCATAAAACCATCAAATTCCTCCCATGTATGCAATCCTTACCATCCAAAATCCTACGTAAAATCCTGGAAGCTCCTTACGTCACAAATAAACCCATTCACAAAAACCTCAACATCCCATTCTTGCACTTTTGGCCCGATATAGATATAAATTCTTATTAGTTTACAAATTTAATGTATTTTTTATACAACAAGTTCAATGATCCAATATACTCTCAACAGTTAATTCTAATTCTCCAACGTTCCGGCCCTGAGAAACACATTGTGTATGTGCATAAATATGTATATAATAAGTATACAATAATTATGTTTTTTAAAAATAATTAGAAATAAATTAAGCCCTGTAATCAGGTGATAAAAGTGTCCTAACCTGCTAAAGGTAGGTTCTATTGTTAATAGTATTATAGTGCTTAGTAAAAAAGGGACAGCAATCTTTAAAGATTATTTTTTGAATTGAGATTATTAGTATTATAGCCATTTTATAAAATTTAAATGAAACTATTATGACATTAATTTTATGTTTGTTTTTGCTTTTGAAGATTAAATAACATGAGCAATTAACATGCAAAAGAAATACATTTTAAATGAATTATGACTAGTCAATAAATGAGGTTGTCTTTTTGATAATAGCCTAAGGGCTGAAACGTTTAAGAATTATAATAAACTGTTGTGACCTAGGCATCTGAAAAGAAGATGGCCACGGGATCTTCTAATTTAAAGCAATAATTGAAGTACCATGACAGTTCCTTTCTAGTATTATCATGTTCTGAAACATTCATCCCTCTTAATTATTCTATTTTTTTTTTGTACAGTTGTGAATTTCAATAAACTAAAAAAAAAAAAAATAAATAAACCAAATGAGTCGGTAAGTATAGCACAAAGTCAATACAGAAAAAAAAAGTTAATGAGATTGTATAATGAATGAAACGGATATTGCGGTATTCATCAACATTGTAAGAATGCCACGACTTGCTCATATTAGTACAAGAGCCCAAGAGGAGAAAAAAGGCAGTTATCTCACCCCAATTTCTGATTACTTTAATGAAAACTATGTATAATTAAT
>NW_027109375.1:395503-396028 GCF_000696795.3 Halyomorpha halys
AAGCTAGTTAAATTTACTATAAAATAGTTAATTATGTTTATCTTTGTAGGAGTAGTAGTTTTATGCTATTTGACAAAATAAACTCACAAAATGTTAATTTCTAGTTGTTCGTATAAAATGTTGGATTTTTGAAAAAATATATCTCTTAGATGCACATATGTCTGCCAACACTCAAAATAAAGGAAATTTAACTTACTATAAAGTAGTTTATGATACTTATCTTCGTAGGGGTAGTAGTGTTTATGATATTCACATATGAATATAAATGTGGCAAATGTAAATTTGTCCGAACAACTATAAATCAATTTACTATAGCGAATTTCATGTAAAGTATTACTCCTACGAAGATAAACATCGCAAACTTCTTTATAGCTCATTAAACTAGCTTTAATCTGAGTGCTTATAGATATCTGTACGTCTAATGGTTTTTTAGATATAAATTTTTCAAAATAAATTCACTAACTGCTGATCTTTCAGTACGTCCCATTTTTATGAAATGTTGCTTTTTAAAAAGCTATATCTCGA
>NW_027109376.1:0-4959 GCF_000696795.3 Halyomorpha halys
ATAAAGCATATAATTGAAGAATGCTCATCATTTCGTCAAACCTTCGAAAATAATAAAATTCCTTGTACAAGAGAATTGGCCCTTAAAGACTCCGCAGAATCCATAGACAAAATAATAAAATTTCTGAAAGAAACTCAACTTTATACTAAAATATAAATCACCAATATCGACCAGTGTTAAAAGAAAACATTCTGCATTCAACTATCAAGTGTCAAAGACAAGAAGATAAATAAAGCAAAAAGGGCGTAATAACCAATATGTTGATCGCCCTGAATAAAAATCCAATCTAATCTAATCTAATCTTATACTCAAAGTAAAATATTTTTCAGTAAATAGAGAAAATAGAAATTACTCTGTCCTTCTTTCACATATTGCTCAAACTAATTTTTGATTTTTAATTGAAATTTGAGTCATTATTTGTATTAGTAATAATTATTGTTTATATATTTGTATCAGGCTTCAACTGTTTCATATTTTAATATTTATTTGTTCATAGTTCTTTACGAATTTGCTTCCATCTTCAGAATTGTTTTCGTTACAACCTAATCTATTTCTCTTGTCTAAGTGATAAATAATTCGTACTAGTGATATTGATCGAGATGTTGTATTTTTCTTTTTAGGAGTGCTGAAGTATTATTGAGTTTATTAGCTAGAGAAAATGGTCAGTTGATGATCCTTCATGATTTGAATTTGAATCTAACTGATGCAAGGTCAAGCCTATCTTTATTCCAGCACCATGATGGTATTACTGGCACAGCAAAAGATCATGTTGTACAAGATTATGCTGATAAGTAAAGAGATTTAATGTTTATTTTTAAACCATTATACATACAATATTTTCATATATATTGTGGCATTAATGTCATAATAATGATACTTTAAACTATAAAATATAAAACTAGTTTACACACACATCATATTTTCCTACCTTGAAGCTCTTCAACTCTGTTGTAAATGTGGTTACCATACCTTCCAGGGTCAGTTCTGTGACCAAATTTCAGGGCTGGCCATGGGAAATCCTCTAGCTCCCAATCTTTCCAATATTGTCCTAAATGATTTGCTTGATTATGGTTATCCCAGTCTTTCCAGTTGACATTATTCTTATTAAAAAATATGTAGATGACCTCCTCCTTGTCCTAAATCCTGATATTTTATCTGCCTTTAATTCCTACCATCCATGCCTTAATTTTACTGTAGAAATTGAAAATAATAACTCCCTTCCTTTCCTTCACCTCCGCATTATAAGAAATCCAGACGACAGTGTATCAGGTCACTACCATACATCCCCTCTCTTTCTGATAATATCCAAAAATTCTTATGTTCTGCTATATTATACCTAACCTTCGTATTACTTTTAGACCTCACAACACATATTTACTCAAAACTAAAATATCCTATCCTTCTTCTACACCAATCACATGTTGTATACCGAATCCCTTTCTCTCCACCCCTAATTTTAATTCTGCTTACTTCGGTGAAACCAAAAACCTCTTAAAAGGCCTTATCAAGTAACAAAATATTCTGTTTCCTCATATAATCTTCTGACCTCAAAACTTTCAGAACATTCTCTTTCTTTAAATCATTTCTTCGATTTTGACAAAACATCTATACTAGCTACAGTTCGTAACCATGACAAAAGGGTCATCTCTGAAAGCTTCTATATCCAATTAGAACCTTCTATAAATTTAAAAACCGATTAGCACAACTTACTGTTAACATATTCACTAATGGTTAATTTATTAAAAATGCATTTTTTTTTTTTTTTTTTCTCATTTTCTAACATATTGTTTAACTTTTAAGTTTTTCTAAAACATTTGTTGTCACCCTCTTATATGTTTTCCTCTTTTCAACAGTTTTTAAATATCTAAACACTTAACTAAACACATTGTCATCTTAGGGTAACTTCATCATTCTTATAATATATTTTTAACATTTTCTAAAACCATTTGTCATCTCCCTCTTTCACGCTTTTCTCTTTTCAATATTATTTTATTTATTTATTTTTTTACTCACTTGTAACGTTTCTTCCCAAATACCTCTTCATCTTCGTAACATATTTTTTAATGCTGAGTCTCGCCACTCACGGTGCAAACCGTACTTGGCTGTTTGATTTGCTACAAACAGATTCGTTTTATGTTTTATTCTCTTTTTGTCCTTTCTTTTACCCCCTTCTCCTTCTCTAGTCTTTTCTTATTTTTCTTACCCACATTATTAGTTATGTTTTCCATATATTATTATTGTTATGTTTATTATTTACTTCTTTTGTCTAACTTAACTTTATATTTTGTTTCTTTATTCTATTATTATGGTTAAATATTTCATTAGTTACATATATTTTCATTCTCTCAAATTTATTTTTCTTTCCATAATTTTAATTTTTAAGTTATTAATGAACTAATATATTCATATTTCTTTGCAGTATATAACCTAAAAATTGTATTTTATTTTCTTATGTTATTTTTAATTACTTATTCAATGCCTATATATACATTTTATTTTCCACTTCTTTTATCACTTCAATTACATTAATTTTACTCTGTACAATTATTTACTTATCTTATTCTTATATATTCTTAGCCCTGATGAAGGCTAGAAATTCTGGCCGAAACATTGGCACTATTAAATAAGTTATTTCAACTTATTTGTGTTAAATTTTGACCGCACCCCCCAACCATCTTTTCCTTATAAAGCTAGTTTATTGATGATAACTTTATGGAGATTATTATTGGTTTTGATTTTTAATGGTTTTCATTGTTATTAATTTTTTGTTATTAGTTTTTTAACTAGTTTTATTTTTATTTAACTGACTCTACTAGTAATTGTTTATCACTAATTACACTATGATATTTAATAAAGTTGATTAATTATACAGTATCCGGTGTAATAAATAAATAAATATGCTCATCTCAAGTCGTAAGATATAAAGTTTAGTATGCATTAAGTACCAAGTAGTTATACCATTATTATGTGTATATAATATGATGGTATATATAATACCAAATATTATAAATTTCTATTTGTAGGGATACACTAAATCTTCTCATTATTAGTGATAAGTGATAATTAGAAAACAAAAAATATATAATTGTATATATGGATTTTAATTTTTTTGTTTTTCAGAATGCTGCAAGCTATCCATAAGTGTCAACATGTTATTCAATTGTCTACATATGCCTTGCTCAATATTGAAAAGGTAATTTGAGATAGTTCAAATTCTGATGTGCTTTTGATGACAATTTTTCATTTAATTTCATTTAGATATCAAACCTCCCAGTTCTTATGTGATTCTTCATCTCTTTCTTTAGTCATATTCTCAACGTTATAATTTTATTTTTATTCTTTTAATTGTATTTATTATTATTATTATTATTATTAGTCATATTTTATTTTAATTCTTTTTTTTTTTCAAGTTTCAAACTTGAACCTGTCTTAGTATCCCCAATCTGTCATTCATTTCTCATTAGTTGCCTATGAGGTTTCTCTGATGTTTAGTTAAATAATGTAGTTTGTATGCTAGGTAACTCATTAATTATTCTAGAACAATTCTACAAACATAGAAATTAAATTTATATTTATAAAATCATGTCATTTTAGCCTAGAATATAATTATTTTATCTCTCTAATAATATAAACTGTCTACTGTCCAACCTTGAAAATTGCTAGTGGGCGGTTGATGACTACAATTTATGAAAAGCTGTGAAAATAACCAAAACTACCCCAAAATCAATATTGAAATTTTATAATAATTTATTTAAATCAAAGAGGTAAATTTTCTCTTACTACTGGGATCCTTCTGACGAGATTATAAGGATAAAATTGAATCGAATTTATTTTTAATATAAACGATTTAGTCAACAAGATGTTGTTACATTACTAGTTATGTCGGGAAGGGAGGGAGGATTGATGATGGAAGGAAGTTTAAACCTCATTAAAATAAAACAGCATTCTCATTCAAACATTATTGCTATATTTTAATTTAAAAGATCTTGTTTATACCTATAATGTACGCAACATCCAGTACAAGTATCTAGTGGTTTTATCTTGTATCACCTATATATATTTAATAAGTTATCCTTATATATTTTGTGATTACAGATTTTCTAAAATCCTCTTTTATTTCAGCTCATTGAATACTCTGGTAAAGAAATTTTTTTCACAATTGATGAACATCAAAAAGTACCCTACAATTTAGCCGAAGGTATAGTTCTAACCTTCTCTCCTGGAGTTCTATCAAGGAAAGTTTTTATATTTAATCCATTAACGTCGGATAGAATTGAAGTAATTTCAGTCAGAGTGGGAAATAAATTGGTTCAAGTGAGTTAAGAAATATATTTTAATAATTAGAATAGAAATGTAAGCTTTTGGAATTAATTTAATATCCAAAATTTGTGGTGGTAGATCATTGTATCCAAATTGTCCTTGCATATTTTAAAGCATAATTGAAGTTTCGCTTTGAGTAATCATCATCATTTGAGTGAATCACGTAACTTACTATCTTGCTTTAATGGTGGATTTCTTATTTAATTTGATTAAGTCAAACCTTTCTTTACCTAAATCAACTTTAGATATTGCTTTAACTATAAATAATGTTAACAAATTTAAAAATTATAAGCCAAAGATATAAATACATTACTTATTTTAAAACAAAAATTTCTTTATTATTCACGATGGCTATACTTCCCCTTACTATATTTCCATTTATACATATGTAAAAGTAAAAATTATAAATGGTACAACATATTTATTTAAAACAGTTAATTACCTAATTTTCTCTTAATTAAGTTGATGGATTTTTTTTTGTCACTCCATAATAATTTCAACTCCATATTTGACTGAACAAAATTGGTTAGCTTTTTTTTTTGGTTTAATAAAGCAAATGAACAATATTGAAATGATACATAGAATAAAAACATATTTAAAACCTTTTATACCAGGTCATTCAAAAAGTCCTGTCGTTTT
>NW_027109377.1:0-339 GCF_000696795.3 Halyomorpha halys
AAACCGAAAAAGATTGGGAACCTCTGATATAGACCAACATGAAAGACAAGCATAAAATAGAACTACAATAAAAAATGATTACCATAGAACAATATTGGAATTTTTATATTTGATTTTATTAAATAATATAATATCATTGACTTATATTGTTGTTTTAATTGTATTGTAGTGCTATTTTGTCTTTTCCTTTCTTATTGGTATTAGGATAAAAAAAAAAAAAAGGTTTTGAAGAGAATTGGTTTTTAAATAAAGGTATAATTTGTTAAGGTTTTACTACATAAAAACTTTTTTTTGTACCTAAACAAACATTACCTTCATTTCAAAACCGATTCAGTCCAA
>NW_027109377.1:2134-6414 GCF_000696795.3 Halyomorpha halys
ATTTTTAATTTCTACGACTTCTTAGGTCAAAAATTATCGATCAAAAATTTTTTTTCGTTTTTTGGGAGTTCTGTTGAGAGTTCTGTTGGCCCCCCAAGAGTTCTAAAAATTATCCTTATTAAATAAATCCGTAATGTTGCCTGCAAAAAAGATAAGTGGCTGCGAAGTTGCACAAAAATCTTGCGTAATGTTTAATTGGTATTTATTTATATTAGACAACATAAATAATTCTTTTTTTTATTAGGAACTTTGAATTGTATGTAGGGGCTACTAGAACTCTAAGAATTTTAAATTTATACGATTTCGCTGGTGAAAAATTCGCGATCAAAAATTTTTGGAAATTTTTTTTTTCGTTTTTTGGGAGATCTGTTGGCCTCCCCAAGAGTTCTAAAAATTATCCTTATTGAATAAATCCCTAATGTTGCCAGGAAAATAGATGTACGGTGTTAAAGTTTCACAAAATACGTATTTTACGCGCGGGCATTTGACCGGTATTATTGATGTTTTAAACATCAGAACTATTCCTATAAATAATCGAGAACTCTAGAACTCTTATGGATACTACTAGAACTCAAAAGAAAATTGAATTTTTTCAAGGATGGGGGGCCAACTTCACAGAGGTGGTACAGTTTAGTATGTTATGGCAAGAAGCAAGGAGTATTCCTGATGGCCAAAACGAATGGAAAGCTCACGAGGATCCCTATACTCCAGAGGGAGTCAACTGAAATAAATTAAATTAGTAATATAGTTTTAAAAATTATTTTTCTATTTCTAAAGTGAATTACTATAGTAAATACTGATATTATAAGTACTTAAAAAAAAAAAATAAGAAGTATGTTCCTGGTAACTAAAACAAAACAGCAACCCAGTTATTTAACTGAGTAAAAGTACAGTAATTAATTAATAAATACAATTTTTAAAAGTGAGGAATACCCTGTTTGTCTGGTATGCAATCCATTCATCTACTAAAATATTTATTATAATTACAAACCCGTAACATGACTGAACAACAACTAAATGTATATTGCAAATATCGTCTAGTGATTAGATATACAGTTACTGTCATAAATGAGCATTTAGATAAACAATGTATATAAACATTTTCACTTACATAGTCTTATAGGGAATCACTAAATGCGATTAGTAGATATTTATATCATTATTCAATAAATAAATATTATTAAGTGAGTCTTTTTCAATAAATCGCGATACTTAGCCACAGTCAGTAGCTGAATAAGGACCGAACCTATTATTCGGAAGGGGGGTTAACTGGAGTACAGAACTACAAATGATGAAGATAATCCTTATTAATGACATCAAAATTAATGATCATATTTACGATAACTTACGTAAATATACGATATAGATTATAAATAGTAAATATACGATATAAATTGTAAATATACAATATAAATTATAAATTGTAAATATATGATATAACTTACTAGGAATTTTTCTCTTATTAAACTTAAAATAATAGTTATAAAATATATATCAAGACTGGAATTTTAGTATTATTTAACAATGAAAAAAATGTAGAAAATGTTTGTACAATTTTAACGCTAAAATAAATCCTAAAAGGATTAGCTTTTTTTCCGGGTTTTGCCAACTTCCTTTTACTCGTAACCTTCCGACAGCCATGCCGTCCTTCACTCCTGCAATTATATCTCCACAGATCATCGTTTATTTCTCAGCAATGTCATGTAATAGTGGTAAATTATTTTTGGTCTTCACAAGTGTCTGTGTTTGTTTAGATGGTTTTTCTTGCTAGAGAAAATTCCTGATCGTTCGGTTACATGCTAAAGTCTGAAATTGGCACTGAATCGCCTCAAGAAGTCCATATTTATTGCTTCTATTTTACCATATATTTTTTCCTTCTTTTGTGAACTTGACTCTTATAGGCGAACACATTCCAGGAAGGTGATCTGGGTTCCAATTAACTTTTTTCCTTTTATCAATTATTTTTTAACTAATTGATTTTTTTAACTTACTGCAGAAAGTAAAAATAACAAGGATGAACAGAGATTTCTTTTATTTCTGCATGCTTTACTGACAATTTCTTATCCCTGTATTCAGAAAATGGAAGTATCCTTATATTTTTTCTGTATTTTTAAACATCTTTAAATTTAAATTTATATCTATATTAAACTCACTACATTATCACTACTAATATTTTGTTTTAAAACAGTATACACATTAAGTTAAATAGGCACAAAAAAAAAGGTGTTAACCTATAAATTGTAAGTGAACCAGAAACTAATTTTCTACAGAATTTTAATAATATATATTATATTTTAACGCAGTCTTATAACGCTTATAGCACATACTTTTAAACAACAGAATATTAATTATAAATAATATTTATTCACATACTTTGAACAGAGTTCACTATAAGTGGCCCATCCCTTGGTTCCACAAAATCAGCCAAAAAGCAGAGCAATATTGGTAGGGCTAAAATCAACAGGACTCTGGCCATGATCGTTTTGTAGCCGCTGTGCAACTGACTCTCTGATATACTGAAACGCTTCTATTACTATCTACAGTTGACGATAGCGAAGAAATACGATAGCTAAATTAATCGAGATACTTTGACCTAGTTATCAAGGAATAAATGACCTATCTCGAGGGGTTTGGAAATAACGAAGAGCAGTTATAAAAATTATATTAAAACCTGAATAATAAATATCTTAACAATAATAAAATATTTTAATAAATATAACCACTGGTCCCGTCATAAATATTGTGGTTTTATCACATTATAAACCCTTGGTTCCGTTTCTCCTTTAACTATTTTTTGTAATAGACAGATATCTATTTTGTTTATTGCTGATTTATCTTTACCTCACTGAGTCATATGCAATTCATAACCTGCTTACATTCTATTGTAAAACTTGGTTATCACATTGATACTCTACAACTGAAACCTTTCTGAGCTTATTAGCTGAATCTTGAGATCTGGTATAAGTGGTCCGCGTAAAAAAAGTATAAATCTGGTTCTTATCACACAACTTTTACTTCCATCCATATTCAGATTGAACAATTAAATAAAACTGTGTCATAAATGAAAATCAGGTCTCAATCTCATGAATGAGCCAGCTGAAATCTAATCATAATAAGTAACCAATGATTTCAAGTATCATTAAATGGAGGTCAGATTAGCTATCATGTAATCCTTATTACTAATTTAAGATATAAAAAAAGTAAAATCCTAATACTTAAACGTATGAGTATACATATGCATTAACACAATACACCAAGGTTTTTGTGTTTACTTACTTTAGGTTTAGGGAATTTCTCTATAAATAAGTGGTTTATATTTAAAAAGGTATGTCATTTGTTTATGTACAATGGATGTTATAAATTTATAAAAATAGAGTCACTTTAAGAGAATTAATTTATGTATATGGCTGACATGTTTGGACCTGGTTTCGTTGAATTGTTTTTTTTTAAAGGGATTTAAAACATTTGGATTTTCTATGAGTGGATTAATACAGGAAACACTCCCGATAAATCATAACTAATCCACCTTTTTCAATCTAATGCAACTTCCCTACTGGGATAGTAAACTGAGCTCTTACATAGAGTGAAAATCACTTGTACATATATTGTTTAATAACTAAACTTTATAGAGAGTTGAGGGCAAAAAACATCGGGGTATCGTAGTTGTTCGTGGAAGTTTTCAACTTCAATATTTTTACGTAGAAGGATCTTTAAGTGATTTTTTCGCCTTTTTACCGTGCAACTGATTAATCTTTAACGTGTTATCGGTTTATCCTTCAACCATTATAGTGACTTTTTATATCAACAGTGTTAGAGTGTTAGAGGAAATGTGAAAGGCGTACTAACAAAAAAATATTCTTGAGACATAATATGCATATAAGGAGAGTCAAATCGAAATTTAAACGTAGATATTTGGTTTATTAAACAAAATGATATTAATAATTCAGAAATATCAAAATAAAAACTTTATATAGTCAATATTTCCATTCACCACTGCTCCGTTTATGTTTTTATTATTAATTGAATTTTTTGTCTATATTTTTATTTTTTTCATGATTCTGTCGGGGTTGTGTCGGTCTTAGGCGATTTCTCCAGCCTGATATCTCTTAACAGAAGGCCCACGACAAGGCGTATTCAATTAGGGTAAAGAAAGGAAGGCCGTGCCAGGGGATGAGCCCTGGACACTGACTAGGTAGAGGAGGTCTAGGTGAGAGAATGTGAGGCAGAGTAACAGTTCTAGTTGCGGAGATGAAGCCGACGGACCAGAACTGTCATGATAG
>NW_027109377.1:7249-12463 GCF_000696795.3 Halyomorpha halys
TAGAGCCGGAGAAGGCTCGACAATTAAAGGCCTCATGTGATCGGTTATCACTGAGAGTTCACTCTTTTAGCTCTACTTGAGATAGTTCCGTAGAATCTTATTGCTCGATCTCTTTTTATTTTATAATTAAATTCTTACATATTCGTATTAACATATACACATTTTTATACAACAGATCGTATTTTTATAATCAACTTATATACTATTCTACAGCTCCTTAGACGCTTGTAGTGCTGGCCCCTGGTGGGATATAGCGGTACTACGTGCTGGCTCGCTGACTGCTACAATTCTAATAATATTAATATAAATATAATAATATTTGATTTGATTTTAAAGTAATTATTATAATAAAAATGTGATGATCCTGTATATTAATTGAAAAAATTAGTTATAAATTCAACTAATTTTATACATTATAAAATTAGAATTTTAGAAGTTTGCAAAAGTAAGAAACTGCTCTTTGGCAACGAGTAACTTATCATTTTCTTGCTAAGCTCTTTATATATATAAAGTACTGATTTAGCTTACGGACCAATATGGTTAAATCTAGGCATGAAATTTATTTAATTTTCTGCCTATATTGGTTTAAATAAAATTAAAATTATTATTTGTACTTTCTTTGAATTCGATATTTTTTTTACTTTTTAAACATCAAATCATTTTTTTTTAATAACGGAGCTTTTAAAATTCCAAAAGTGTTTTTCTTAAAAAAAAACAATGTCTTCAAATGGAAATATTTACCTACCGACAGGAAGTCAGTTGCCGTTTAGTATAAACGGTAAGAACAAGAGGCATTGAAAGGTGTACAAGGAGTTTTCTTATCTGGCTAATAATGTCATTAGGTTTAAGAAGCTTTTTGATGCTTGTTGGAAAATGCTTATGAGCACTTAGAAGGTTTTTGAGTGGACTGCTAATCCCAATAACTCCCTGAATAGGGTCCATCTCCCGGCTGAATTGGCGGATAATGGACTGTTTTACAACCTCCTTCATAAAAGGCCATTTTCTCGACTCTATTTTCCTACTCAGTCGTTTAAAAAATAAAATATACAGGAAAAGTGAACACTTAAGCCTAATTATTTGCAAATATAAGTATACATAAGGACAATTGAACATGTTTAAAACCAATAGAATCGTGATTAATATGTATTTTTTATTTTCATTATTATTTTATCATCTCAAACTATAACTCTCAAAACATTCTTCACTTAATTATTTTATTAATTAATTACTTTTAAAAATTATACTAATTGATTACTATGGAAAAATTTAGGAATTGAGCTTTGAACGAAAAATTGAACATATAAAATACCAAATCAAACCTACTTCCATTTCAAAACTTTTCAGTTCTGTCTCAAACCTGGAGTTGGATCATAATGTAAAAAACACTGTAATAGATAATTTAAAGTAATGTTTTTACTAAGTAATTACACTATGTACTTGTAGTTTTATATTAATTATTTGAAGAAATTATTAGTTCTAGAAAAACTGTCTTTTCATTGTAGGACATAACTATGCGAAACGTCACCTGAATAAAGTTGAATTATTCCCTGATTTTCAAGACCCCCATATATACTTGCAACTATAGCAATTATTCCTGATAATTCATTATTAGATCAAAACATCATTTCTCAATACCAGTCCATCATTGATACTATTCAAAATGCAGCCCATACTGCAATTCCAAAAAGTAAAAACGTACATAGTAAAATAACGGTTCCGAATGTCGAACGAATGTTCCAAAGCCATCCAAAATAGAAAACGGGCACTAAGAAGATTTAAAAATAACCCCAGCTCAAACCACCTGGAATATTATATAACTGCCAGAAAGCACGCACGCTACGTTATAAAACAAAGCAAACGAAAGTGATGGCAAGTTTATGTATCAAAAATTACACTTGACACAACCACTTGCGACGTTTGGGATGCTGTTAAAAGAATTGAAGGACGGAAAAGTTTTTCCCCAATAAATTTATTGTTAACACCAACTGGACCAGTTACAGATCCTGAGGACATTGCTAATACCTTAGGTGAACACTTTCAACTAATCTACTCCTCAAACTCACTTACCTCAGTTGAAATATTTCAAAACAGCAATAGTTCTCTAAATCAATCAAACATACTCAATCTCCCTTTCACTTTCAGCGAATTTAGTGCAGCTTTAAAACATGTACAGATTGCTCACCTGGTCCAGATGGTATAACTCATTCAATGATAAAATATCTAAATTTCGGAACTAAAACAGTATTACTAAATTTTTTCAACAGAGTGTATTTTTCTGACTCGTTTCCCCCTGACTGGCAAATGTCTATAATAATACCAATAGTTAAAAAAGGAAAGTCGAAAAATCTATCGGATAACTATCGTCCCATTGCTCTAACAAACACTCTGTGCAAATTACTAGAAAGGATGGTCTCAACAAGATTAAAATGGTACATAGAAAATAAAAATGTACTTCCCGAATGGCTAAGCGGTTTCAGGAAAGGAAGAAGTACGCTTGATAATATCACCAAACTGGAATCCGATGTACTCCATGCTTTTAAAAAGAAACAACACGTACTTGCAGTTTTCCTAGACATTGAGAACGCTTTTAACTCCACTAAACATAATATTATTTGAAAGAAACTCCAAGAAATCGGCATTCAAGGTCTAATCTGGAATATCGTTAAACATTTTTTAAATTACCGATCGTTTAAAGTTCAATGCGGAAACTCCTCTCGAATTTTTCGCCAGGTAAATGGTGTTCCACAGGGCAGTGTTCTAAGCCCTATCCCCTTCAACATAGCTTTCAGTGGGGTAGCAAGCTTCATCCATTCACCCATAAAAAATTTATTGTATACAGACGACCTTCTTTTATACCTAGAAGGAAAAGATTTATCGGTTTTAATAAACTGCCTCAGCGAATCAATCCAAAGTGCTGTCGAGTGGTTAGAAGATAGTGGCTTTAATGTATCTGTATCAAAAACACAATACGTTTTGTTTACAAGGAGAAAGAAATTTAATGTGGATAACATTAAATTAAAGGGACAAGTCTCAAGGTATTCTCAAACTATTAAGTATCTGAGTATTATCTGTCATAGCCGTCTTACTTGGACCCCATACATAAAACAACTAAAAGCTGACTGTTTACAGGCGTTAAATGTTATAAAAATGCTTGGGAACACCACTTGGGGAACAGATAGGACAACAATACTCCTTCTCTATAGGCAACTTGTACTCTCCAAAATTAATTATGGATGTGTGGCTTACGGTTCGGCAAGCTAAAGAACACTCCAGGTGCTAGATCCCATTCAAAACGCCGCTTTGAGAATAGTTACTGGCGCTTTCCGCTTCAGCCCAGTAGTTTACACGTGAAAGCATCTGAAATACCATTATTAGTTAAAAGAAAAATTCTGGCACTTAAATATTACTCAAAAGTCATATCTAACCCAAACTACACCCTAAATAATTTCTTCTCTGCATCTGATCATCAAATCTTCGCACATAATGCACTAAATACTCCTCTTTCCTATAATATATATAAAGCCCACTTTTCTCGTCTAATTCATAACATGCCCGAATACTTTACAATCTATACAGACGGATCAAAATCAGACCAATCAGCAGCATCATCCTTTGTAACAAATAACTCAACATTCAAAATTAAACTCCACAAACTATGCAACATATTCACTGCCGAACTAAATGCAATAGCAGCAGCACTTCACTTCTATTTATCTTTGAACCACACCAACATTACGATAATTACAGATTCACTAAGCTCGATAAAAGCTTTAGATTCTATGTATCCAGAATATCCGAGAATTTCCTGCATCCATTTGCACTTAAAAACTCTACACAACATGGGTATGTCAGTAACATTTCTATAGGTTCCAAGCCATGTAGGTATCGCAGGGAATGAACTGGCCGATCACGCTGCAAGAGTCGGGGTACAGCAATTTTAACTCCGTCAGAGATATGCAGGCCTCTTGTAAAGGAAGTCAAAGATAAATGGCAATCTATGTGGAACGAAAGCCCAATGAGCAAATTAAAAATTATTAAAAAGGATGTCAAGCCCTGGGGTACCTCCAGTCGCAAATGCAGTAGAGAGGAAGTTGTACTGACTAGGCTGAGAATAGGTCACACGAGGCTCACCCACTCCTATCTTATATCAAAAGAACCGCCTCCGAACTGCCAGTATTGCAATAACAATTTAACAATAAGCCATGTGTTCCAACGATGCCCATATTTTACACCACACCTCAATAGCTTGGGACTAAGCCAAGATATCTCAAAAACCATTGGAGACGATGATAAGGCAATAGAATTGGTGTTTCGGTTTTTGAAATCACAAAATTTACTGACAAAAATGTTACTTGATCGGAAAAAAAAAAAATAAATAATCAAATCAAAAAGTAAATAAAATTTAACGAATATTAGCAAAATTAAATAAAATATAAATGGCGTTGATGACCAATGAAGTTTGGCGCCACTAAACAACCAAACAAACAAACTCCTCTTTCCTTTCCCTAACCGATGCTTATAATATATTGCTCACCCAAATCTCACTCCATTTCCAAATGTAATGAAGCAATATCCTCCACAGGTAGAACCATGGTTGTTACCAACCCCAACAGTCAAAAATAATTACTTCAGCCGCAGTTCACCCCCAATTATCACATTAAAAATGTTCAATCAATTTAAAACTAACCATCACGATTGGAACTTCATTTTTACAGAGGGTTCCAAAACAGTCGAAGGAGTAGGCACTGCTGTTGTTTCAGATAATCACACCCTCTTATTCTCGTTACAACCATATTGTTCGGAGCACACTGCAGAACTCTCCGGAATCAATCGCGCAGTTTGCAATATCCCTCTAAACTGCCCCTGACTTCTGACTCGGAATCTTCCCTCAAATCTTTACAAGATCCATTTTCAACACACTCATTAATAATAGAGTTGAAGCAGCATTTGAAAACTTTGAGCAACATGGGTTGTAGGGTCTTGTTTTTATGGCTGCCAGGTCATTGTGGGAATGAAAAGGCAGACTCACAGGCCAGACCATCTATAAAGAAAGGCCAAGTCGTAACTTCATCAATATGCAAAGATGTTATTTCATGGATAAAAGAAATTGGATGGCAAGTGTTTACATCGGGACCTGCTCGTGTTATACTGCAGGTGTCCCGAGTGTAATTTTATGTTTGAAATTAATGTGTGGAAAAAGGGGGCTGAAAATGT
>NW_027109377.1:13963-23589 GCF_000696795.3 Halyomorpha halys
AAACGTCCAACCAGAAACTTGAATCTGCTACGGAGAGAAGATGTGGTATTAACCCGTCTTCGGATAGGCCATACTCGACTCACCCACGGTCATCTCATGAAAAAATAAAATGCACCGACGTGTTGCTACTGTGGAAACGATCTCACCGTTTGGCATATTCTCACTGAATGTATTGCTCACGAACCACATCGGTTCTCTTCAGATTTACAGAAGATGTTGAGCGAAGATCCCACAACAATAACAAAACTTTTTCACTTTCTAAAAATCATTAATATTTATGATCACATATAGTCTAACTAATTGTAATTGTAATTGTAAATTCGTAAATTGTAATGTAATGTAACTTGTAATAGTAATTGTAATTGTAAATTTGTATATTGTAATGTAATGTAACTTGTAATAGTAATTGTTAATTTTTAACTTTCTCACTTTGTAATTATATGTAACTTTCTCACTTTTTTAACTTTGTAAATATGTCAATAGTAATCTACTAACTTTGTAAATTCAGTGTAAATGGCCCTAGTGGTCGAAACACTTAAAATAAATAAATATTAAATACTTGCAACAGTCAAGAAAAAAAAAATGTTTTTATATCACAATACACACACACAAACACGTGTGAAATTGCTAGTCTCCCATCGGGCGCCTCCCCAGGTGGCGGATAGGGGGATTCTCACCAGATATGGCGGGAACCGGGGAAATAAAACACCCGGGGTGGACCAAAACTAGAATCAAATCCAGGCGCGACGATTCCTACAATAGGCGGCGTACTGGTCAGTGTCTGTTCCTCAGGTTATAGGCGGCTGTTTCAAAATCTGGCAGGAGGTATAAAATGCCTAAAATAAAAAAAAAAAATATTTCTGTCTGAAAAATAGCGTGAATTGTGCTACGGTGCGGATGCACGGGACCCCAGTACCTGCGCCGATAGGGAATGCGAAAGCGGGATTCTCGGCGTCGTCATCATACGACCGCAGTGCTGCAATGGTGAAAGACTTGGCCGTTGTAGTATCTAATGCCACAAGACTTACCACAACAGAGGTGATGCAAAATCTTGGAAGCAAAATTAAGCAACTTCTCTCCTTCATTCGCACCAAGAATAATGTTCATGGTAAGATAAGGAGTTTCACATGCAAAATCTAACTACTTGAAGAGGTTTGTCGGGGGGTGCGGTCAGCAAAGAACTACATAAATAAACAAAACCATATTTATTTATTATGGTTTTGTTTATTTATGTTGTTCTTTGCTGACCGCACCCCCCGACAAACTTCTTCAAGCATTAATCTACGGTCAACTATCTACACCTCAAAATCCAACTACTTTGAAAAGTTGGAAACAGCTGCCCTCCCTATTGAAACTGCAGACGGCCGCACCCAAACGAAGGAGGTAAGCCCACCTAGGAAGAATGCTGTTAAATCTGTGCGAACTGTAACCACACCTTCTTTAACAGGCGATAAAAGTAAGAACAAGAAGAAAACTGCACAACCCAATGCACCAGTGGTGCATAATAATGCAGATAACCCTCAGAGATCTAATGCAGTTCAGCGTGGAGAACCACAGAAGAAGCTATGGCAAGAAGTGCGAAAGAGATCGAGGAAGAAACCACCGAGGCCTGCTGCAGTCATAGTAAAAATACCGGAGCGATGGTTGAAATCGCTAAAAAGGCGACTTTTTACTCCTATTGGACAGAAAGAAAGAGCAATCTCTTGCTTCACATAAAAGCTCAATGGAGGGTGTGCTTGGCGAAGGGGCAGAAGTGCGGACTTGGACGGAGGAGTCCCTTTTCGAGCTGCGAGATTTGGATGATCTCACCACCAAAGAGGAGATTGCGGAGGCCTTAAAACCTTAAAAAGAGTCAATGGCCATCACAGCGGTAAAATCCATCCGGAAAGCCTATGGCGGTACGCAAACGGCGGTCATTTCACTTCCGGTTCTCCAGGCTAGGAAGATCCGACAAGGACTGGTGGTTAGTCTTATACGGGAAAGACTCAGTGATACTATGGGTATGCCATTCGAGAAAGTCTTTTCCCTCAGGCTACAAGAGTTCACGGAGGGAGGCACAGCAATTGCAGGAGCAAGGTGGAGGAGAGGTGCTAAGTGTTATGCAGCAATCATCACTCTAGACGTTAAGAATGATTTTAACACTGCAAGATGGATTCGCAGATAACGTTGCAGATCTAGTGGCGGCGAAGTACTTGGAAGAAGTGACCCTCATCGCAAACCAGGCTGTTACTACGGTCCGAGGTTGGCTGTCTTCGGTCGGCCTACAACTTGCAGATCACAAGACCGAGGTTCTGCTAGTAACTAGCAGGAAGCTGACTAAGTCTATCACTGTCACGGCTGGTAGGCACGAAATTCGTTCCCAGTCTTGCTTAAAATACCTAGGATCATGATAGATGCACGTCTCCGCTTTAATGTTCACGCGGAATATATCAGCGCCAAATCTGCTAAAGCGTCCTTTTTGTCACACCTTATGCCAAACGTCGGATGCCCCAAAGAAAGTAGCCAAAGGCTTCTTGCTACTGTTGTCCCCTCCATTATGTTATATGCAGCCCCGATTTGGAACGAAGCGATGGTTACCATATCACACAGGAGACAGATGGTTTCAGTTTATCGCAGAGTTTGTTTAAGGACAGTTAGCGAATTGTTTCCTGGGAAGCGGTGAGCGTGATAGCCCAAAAGCCACCTGTAGAACTCCTTGTTGAACAAAGAAGCAGGCACTATGGACGGGGCTTGCACGTTTCCAGAGAAGAATAGCGAAAAATAACCATCAACCAGTGGCAGCAGCGTTGGGTGGCTGCAGATTCCGGGAGATGGGCTCGCAGGTTAATACCCGATGTGGGCACGTGGTATGGCCGCCAGCATGGTGAGGAGGCTTTTTATGTAACCCAATTGTTGATCGGACATGGATGCTTTAGAGCCTACCAGTACCGCTTCAAACTGGACAATACCGCAGAATGCCCTGGATGTCAGACTGTCGAGAGTGATTGGGGAGAGTGTGTGCAGGACGCATCACACCAGAAAATGTGAAAAAGCTATATGCTGCACTCTGACCTGCATTGGAACGCTGTAAAGATTTTCACCATAGTCGTCCTTAAGAGGTTGAGAGCGAAAGAGAGATCTAGGAGACGTGACTAACATGGATATGTGAAAACCAGTTGAAGAAAATGAAAAGGCACTCAACCATTTCCCTCCATGAAGTTTGGCCTAGCGGCGGTCCTATGGAGAGGAATGAAAAGGTATTGAGCGGTGGTTTTAGTCGGTAAAAATTCCACACACGGACATACATAGGTACTGGCCTATACGTGTCTTTTGAAGATTTCTACCGACTCTCGTAAAAAAACAAAACAAAAAAGTAAACACAAATATTTATTTATTAAGTGTCGTCGGGATAAAGAATATGAAACGACTCTCACGGGTGTCAGTAATAGAATGGCTGATTGTAAATGGGTCTAGTAGTTCTATATATACATATCAATCAGCTTTTTGATTGAAAACCATTTGAAAACCATTTACAATGAACTAAAACCAGTAAACTAGTAAACTATAGGCGTACGATACTCGTAAACTCCATCATATACGAAAGAAATATATATCCATAACACTGTAAAAAAATGCCTAAAGTTAATTCTATAAACATAAATTAAACTTAAAAATAAAATAAAAGAACTCCTCGTACAATTTGGATGAAGACTATATTTACAATAAAATAAATTAAATTCATATATACAAAATTATCAAACAAATTAGAAAGAAAAAATATATAATAACTACATTTCATGTAGTTTAATCTAGTAGTGGCGATATGAGGACACTAAATATTCAGATTGCTGGAAGTTTTAACTGTTCAATGTAGATAGTTCTCCTCTTTCTAGGTTCTAGGCGCTTTCTATTGTAACAAAATTATATTCTCTAATTGCGATCACTCTGAATGGGCCCTCATACCTAGCTCTTTCCCCCTATTAGTTTCGACTTTCCTATACCACCGTCCCAATGTTTATTTTAACTATCAAATCTCAGACATTCATGTTATGTGTCGCCAGTCTTCTAATTTTTTTCCTGCAAATCCAGTTCCTGACTTTGGCCCACAACTTTTGCAAGGCCATCACATTACCGGCCATTTCATCTTCTACAGGCAAGGTACCACGGTAAACCTGTCGACGCCACCTCATCCAAAAATGAGTTTTACGCACTCATGTAATGACAACTTTTCGATTTTAAGTACTCGTAGTTTTGTAACTTATAATTAGCTTTTAGGTGATTATGTCCGAAGGGCTTCGCAAGGAAAAAGGTGCATATCAATGTTGCTGTTGTCTCCAGCAATGTTTCTAGCAGGGTCTCCTGTAAAAAGATTACTACCGACCCATGGTGAAGAGAGGTCTGGTAGATCTAACGTAGAATCTCCGAGTGAAAATTGGTAAAGACCCAAACAAATGTAATAGGATCCTTCGAGGAGAAATCTTGGAAGAATAGAGCCGGTAGTGAGTGAATACCGAAAAGGGACTACCCTAAGAAGTACTCTCCTACCGTCGGTTCACGTCTGAAATTAACGAGAGTACTTCCCGACAACCTGGTTCCACAACTCCAAACAGGTATGGGTGTTTTCGAGCTAAGCTTGCCTCACATGGCATAAACATCGATCCCCTATGATCAATTTGTCAGATTTCGGAGACGGCCGTGTACGCCGTACTCTTCTTTACCGCCTATGTGGCACTGAGAGCCAAGATGATGAGTGAGGCAGGACCCTACTTTCTGCCGGGGAGCAATCTCTCCCATCGGATGAAGAATGAAAACTAACCACACTACAATGTCTTCATGCACGGGTGGAAGGAAGCTGTGGGCTCTACTCACTATTATTATTATTTATCAACACCCTACCCTGACTGTTAGGCAATACGAGTGTTCACAGCAGCGGGCACAACCCATTGCTTCAACCAAAACAATATATATATATATATATATATATATATATACACTTTTATAGCTGCACAGCAGAGTTACGCAAAAATTAGCTTTAGTTGAAACTAGTAACTAAAATTGCTATGAATAAGACCCTTATTTATGAATGAACCATTGACAAATAAATATCGTATCCATGACAATTTTAGCTATTACTTTCAACTATTGCTAATTTTTGCCCAACTCTGCTGTGTGCAGAGCTATAAAAGCATATATAAACTATTTTGATTGAAGCAATGATTTGTGCCCACTGCTGTGAACACCCGTATTGCCTAACAGTCAGGGTAGGGTGTTAATAAATAATAATAGTAAATATTGCTATTGTCTCATTGAATGCGTTAGTGAATTGACATCGAAGTACCTCCTTGTTACTTATATGTTATATATTATGAATAATTCAATGGAAACGTTTAGTCAGAACAATGATTTCAGACTAAAATAAATATACACTCAAATTACGCTGACTTTCACAAATAAATACTAGTTCCTCACGTAAAAGAAAGTCAAATAGGTTAAAAGAAAGCAGTTATAACACTTCACTAGGCCATACTTGATAGATGCACTTGTACAAAAAAAGATTTTTGTACAATTCAAAAGAATAACAAAAACTGAAAGAGAAGAATAGATGTCGGCAAGGGATTCTAGTGAAGGCTTCTTTCTTAGGCCCAGGTTCTTAGACGATAGTTTAGCTAGTTAAAAAAAAAAATTGAAAACAGGCAGCTTTTCTCCGAGACTATATTTCACAAAAAATATTCAAAGCTAAATATTGTGCTATTCATTATAATTACTTACTAAGCATAAAACATATTTTTCAATATCATTTAATTTTACAAATAATTTTCATCTATCTTATTGTTGACCTTGTTTTTTGTAATTTAAACTACGGAGATAAGATTGTGATTCACAGCAGTACTATCGGTGCTAAATCGACCCTGACTTGAACGATTAGTAATCGTAGAAGGCGCTTCTGTAATCGTCGATGATGGCGCCTAATATTCTTCATTGATAAAGTTACTGAAATAATCTTAGAACACAATATTTTGTTATAAACTAATATAACGATAATTGTGCTTACGATAAAAAAAAAACTTCAAAGAGTACAATTTTCATATTTAACCAAACCAAAGTTTCAAGTTGGATATCAAATTAACTTATACACTGACCTACGGAAAAAGTAATCAAAATAATCCATATTTAACATAATAACATTTGATATGTGCGTTAGATGGATTTACTATCTTAAATTAAGATAGTAAATCCATCTAACACACATTAAAAATAATCCATATTTAACATAAACCCATATTGCCAGTTTGCTAAAAACTTCGAGGTTGAATTTTCGAGTGTGGTGTGTGTTTGATAGACATGTCTTACAGTACATTATTACTAAAATTAATTAATACAGAACACTGTTTTTCACACTTTTTTCTGTTCTGTACCATTCGCTTAAGAAACAAAAGGATACTTCGGGCGAAATAACCATGCTTCACTAACTTTCATCTCTCAATTAAAAAATTGTTGATACTATAAGGGGTATTAATTGAGTCTTTAATGTACTATATAGAGGATGGTATTTCATTACAAAACTGGAAGGATGAATTTGTGAATGGTCATGCAGCCCGAAATACAATTGATAGTTGTTGTGACTGCTGCTTGGTCTACTGCAGATGATAAATGCAAATCGAAGAGAAAAACAAAACAAATACCCCCCTGCTGAAGGAATATTTTACCGATTAGAAAAGGCTTTCCGAGTTGAAAAGATTTAATACGACCGCTAATAGTGAGACCAACTTCAAAATCATTCCTTTGATTTATACCAAAACCTTCCTCGAAATTTTCTATGGAGAACAACTTCAAGTTTTCTTCTGCCTCGAAACCCATTGTACCGCAATGTCTTTCGCCCTCTTCGAACTTTCTGGAACGAGGGAGAACTTTCTGGTGCGGCTCAGGAGGTCTCTATTCTTTCTCGCCTTGTTTTCTTTCTCTCCGTCCTACAGAAGTTTAATGCACTTCATAATACGTTAAATAATGGCCAAAACTTTATATAATATATTATCACTGAATTCCTCGTCAAGTTGCTTGGTGCTTAATCGTTGGAAAGGACAACTCCAAAAATATAACTAGAAGGAATACCAATACAAAGTAATGAATTTATAACCGCTAATTTTGGTTTATCTTTAGTAACATATTTATCGTTTATACTTGCCCACGCTCAGCGGAGAAGGGGGTGAGTTAAAGTAAAAAAAAAAAAAAATAATCGCAAAAGGGAAAAAAGAAAAACAAAACAATAAAGAATAAATTGCTCCTTAGGCGCCACGTTATTTTTTCCCTCGGAAATGACGAAAATCCCGAAACGATGACATCAATATACCCAAAATATAACAACAATATACCCCTATATAAACAATTATCGAATTATGACCACTGGCGAATACCTTAACATGTAGATAACCGAAACCTAGGCGTGATACCCACCTGTGGAATTATCGTAATATTCAATGAACAACAAAAAAAATAAGTAAATTAACAAGTTGAAAACATTTTATATGCATAAGAAAGAACAGTACAAAAGTTTAATAATGACAAGAAATATATGTACACAGAATGAAAAAAAAAGAATTCTTATCAATAAAAAAAGCAAACAAAACTTATTGGTTAACTTAAATGCCTTAGCTTAACCTTATTAACTAAATTTACATTATTATGCAAAAGAGGAATATAAAATAAAGTTTAGTTCGAACCCCATATAGTCCTTCGGTGTACTCCTGGCAGAACACAAGGTTGTCCGAAATCTCCTTTTCGGTCACTGCTCACCTTCTCCAGAAGAATAAAGATGACCCCTGGCACCGCTATCGTACCCAAGAAGGGTTGAAGAAACGTCACGCAATGCACTATATCCACACTTCTAGTGTTAATGACCGCCCATTGAAGTGATATGTATGAGAGGCACCAGCTGGAATTTTTTAAATTAAAATAATTTCTTTTGTCGGCATGCCAAAGTAACCGCCGGACCTATGCAAATATCCGTCGGTAACAGATCTAAAGAAATGTACAGAGATATATAGATAACAGAGGGTATGCACCCTCTGGGAACGGTTGACCGTATAGGCAGAGATAAGCAAACAAACAGCCCTTATCTTGCACGTGGCCAATTTAGAAAGTACCGCGGGTGGCAAAGAGAAATAACCGCCGTAATTGAAAACAAATAAACACCTCTTATCTCACACGGGCCCTCTCTAAAAACCTCAGGGAAAAATACAATACGCCGCCAGAAGCCGGCTTTCTTCAAAGAAGACACTTTTAAAGATGAAAGGTAGGAAAAAGACCGACTTTCGTCGAAGGTTATTGGACCTTCTCACCCCCTCTGAAAATAGAGGAACCTATCAAAGGACAGAAATCAAAAGAAGGAGGAGTCAGAAGGAGAGGGGAGAAAATGAACAAAAAGGGCAGGAGGAACACCGTTGAACACAGTTTTGGGGAGAGCCTCAGAGGGACAGTTTGAGGGAGTCCAGAGTGGGACAGAGTTAGGAGGAGGGCTGACGGAGGAGGACAGTCTTGTAGGAAGTCTGACGGAAGGACAGGCTGAGAGAGTCTGGGACAGAAGGGGAGGACTGGGAGTTGGACACAGAGGAAGACAGTCTGGAAGATCAGCGGCAGCCGGGAGGCGAATATGGACGCTCTTCCGCGACAACCACCAATCCGACCGATGTACCGAAACAAGTGAGACCCTTTCTGATGTAATTAGAATGGCAGTAGTAGAATTAATAACTTAGAGTCAGTATAAATATCAAAGATCCCAACTGGTACTTCTCAATTCATAATCTTAGAAATAAAGTATAAGGAAACAAGTTTACCATGCTCTCTCATAATAGTATTCTTGATAATGTATATACAATTGTAAATATAAAAGATGTAACAAAGACTTTACTTTATAATTAATAATCCTTGCATGCCACCTCATATATAATAGCATAGTAAATTGGTGAACACGATACCATTGGAAAGGAACTCCAATGATTAATTATGCTATTCATATCTAGCATACCATGGCTAGGGGGTCCAGATGGTGTCTAGTGTTTGAATTAAATATAGCGCATCCCTTTTCAGTCGGTTTCCATCAGGAACTGATAGAGATACATAATATAAATACATAATATAAATATAAATACATAATACAAATACATTAATATATGAATAAATTTCAATATAACACCTGTACGGGGTGCCCCTAGTCGGGCTTAGAAACCCCGAAGCCCCGTACACGGCAGAAGTAAGATCATAATTTAGCAAAACAAAACATTAATGATAACATCTTTTATAAGGTGATATTTCGATAAAAACAGTCAAGACACAGAGCCTGATAAACTATCACCACTTCATATTGAACAATCGTAACGTGTTAAAAACAAAACAAAGAACAGCCATCTTCACAAAACCATGCCCACTTGTCTCCGCTGATATCGCTAGTGTTTTTTTTCACCATGACAATCGTAAAAATATTTATAAATTATATTTCACTTTTAAAAACTATTTTTAATTAACTAATCAATTTTTTATTAAAATCAAACATATTAGCTGTTAGACATTAGCCACTTGCTACTTTATTTTATTAAGTAACAACAGTTTTTATTGTGACTAGTGTACATGAGGAGCCTGTAGTAATAAGAATA
>NW_027109378.1:0-3034 GCF_000696795.3 Halyomorpha halys
AAAAAAAAAAAAAGTGAACTATCTATATTAAAAGAACTTTTTTTTTTCAAATTCAAAACAGATATAAAAAATAGAAGCAGTATCTAGACAGACAAAATTAAAATCTGTGGGTCAGGGAGGGTTCAGAAGTTTATAATTTCTGTTTTTTTTAAACAATAAATATAATTAATACTTGATAATTGATTAGAACAGGGTGGAAATAATAACAAAGCAATGAAGAATTAGTGAGAATGTTTACTATGTCTATATTTTATAAAATTTAAAAAAAAATTGTCTAACTAGAGTTAAGAAGTATGCTGTGTATCAGAGTTGGGCATATGTGAAACTAATAGCTAATATTGTCATGGTTACGATATTTATTTATCAATGGTTCATTCATGAATAACGGTCGTATCCATGGCAATTTTAGCTATTTGTTTCAACTATAGCTAATTTGTGCACATAGCAACCCAATACAGTTGGGCAGCACTACCTTTTTTGAATCATAAAGTTTTTCTCTCAGGTACAATGTACTGACTAATATAATTCTGACTATATATATATAGTAATAATCAAAAATTATTTAAAATAAAAGAAAAAGAATTTTAATCGTTTTAAACTAATTTCAAATATAAAAGAGATAGCTTGGGTTCAAATTAATAACTTTAATATTTAACAGATAATATAATTTTATAACATAAGAGACTTTTCTCAGGGCTTGTTTCCTGGCAATCAGAAACATACGACACTTTACTACTAATAACACTTTAACTTAATTACTAGACATTTTACTAATACAGTTAATTCCATTTAGTAACAAGACTAACCAATTACACAGCTTCCCCTGATAATTGTTGATCTCTTCTAGTCGATGATGCTATATCCAACTCCCAACAATGGCTTCCTGTTCTTCCCGCCTCTAGCCGAACGGACGTCTCCCAAAGCCAGCAAAATCAAAGTCCTGTTTCCTCTCCTCTATCTTCAATTTTCACTGGTCAATCCAAAAAATAATCGATTGTAGTACAATCGCTCTGCTTTATTTGCTATGATTTGCGATGTAATTAGTTTATTGATAATCGTCACTTTCTTCCATTTCTTCTTTGATTATTCCTTTTCCATAATTATTCCACAGGAACAACAAAAGTTGAAAAATTTCAATCCATGTTATCAAACACAAACAACCCAACGAACACTTCGGAAGGACGCGCACCGCCTTAGCTTGCTTCTTGATCCAAAAGAATACCAAAACGACATGCATAAAATAAAAACATAACTAAAATCATTAATCTATCAATATCAACTATTCATTAAAAAAGAGGATATTACAATATATAAATATATATATTTTACTTTTTAACTCTATAATATCACTACTATTCTTCTCCATCATGATACAAAAAAGTATTAGGGCTTGTACTTGGTTGTTTTCTAACCTTTCTCATTCTTCTCCAGCGCACAAACTTGGGAATTCCAATAGAATGGGGTACCTTTGTTTCCAAATTTTAATTGTAAATCGTATTTTAAGACAAATTCATAATAGGCACTATTTGATCTATTTCATCCTGAAGGCATAAATTGCTGAAAACCCGCAAACGATAGAACAGTACAGCAAAATTGAAATAATGTATAGATCAAAATTGTATTAGAATGCAATTTTCCAAAAGAGTCTATCACCATAATTTGAGTTTCCTCGACCGGTAGAGGAGACTAAACAAGCTATAATGATTATAAGGCCTCGATTAAGGAAAGGCTTAATACTTGCATGAAATAGTATTTATGAAACAAAATAATTTAATAAGGTGACTGGGGTGTAAAAGTAGGAAAAAATATTAGAAAATAGCAAAATGGCTAAGACGTTACCAACGTTGTAATAAGTAAAAATAAAAATTATTCCTATGTAATTTTATTTTTGTACAAGTTGGGTTAATGTGGTACTAAGGAGATTTTTTCCTTGATCATTCTGATTGATAATTAATAAGTTAGAAATGCCTCAATTATAATAACGGATTCTTACAAGAAAATTAATTCTGAAATGATTATGTTCAACACATTCTTTCAATTTTTCACACTTTTTGCATGCAAATGAACAAAAAAAGTTAAACATTATTCACAGTTTTTGAAGATTTTATTTGCAATCCAATTTCATAAAGAAAATTAACCCATCCCATTAAAAATTCCTTGAGTTAAGCACACACGAGAAGAATAAGAAAGATAAAAAATTTAAAAAAAAATCTCAAAGGATAGACTGCACCCCACTATTATGACCCAGTGAAAATCAAATCAAAATTCCAAAAATTGTAGAGGTTTGGGAGAGGGGTGAACCTGTATACTGGGACGCCCTACATATAAAGGCAGGTGACGCAATCATAAGTATAAATTGAGAATAAATAGAGAACTTCAAAAAAATAAAAACACTATTATTTGATCTTTAAATAAAATAATATTAACTTAAATAATAAAAAAACTAATTACATCATTGCCAACAAATAATGAACCACTAAATATATAAATAAAGATTATAATTAATTCATAAATTAATTTTCAACTAAATAGAAGTAGCTATTATAATTAAATGAAATTACCCAAACGATCCACCAGAGATGATAGGGCCATATATTACATGGAAGTGGCTCTAGAAAAACCCAAGGGAAGTATGAGCCGGCAATAAAAATATAAATCATAGCTCGGTCACAGCGATGGAGAATTACTCTCAGAAACCTTGAAACATATTTTGAAAGTTAAAAATAAAAATTACTAATATAAATGAACCAATAAACATTCATTAATGCATGCTTTTTTACTTTTAGACCAATAACCTGTTTCTGTTCGAGAAGAAGACAGTATGGAAGAGTGTTGAAACGGTAAAACACATGATGAGTGAAAGACTATATATCAGAGCGCAGAAGAAGTGAGAGCTTGTAGGAGAATTAAAGAGCAGTAATAAACCTCCATATATACTAGGAAGCACCCAGATCTAATAAAACAGCAATATAAAAACAATCAGATATATACACATATATTTGTATATATACATACACATACAAATATACAAGTT
>NW_027109379.1:0-1099 GCF_000696795.3 Halyomorpha halys
ATGTGAGTCATGAACTGCACTACGAAAATAATATCAGCAAACATAAATTAAGACAAAGGAAATTTATTCATTGTATCAATTTAGTATACAATCATTTCATATAAAATGTGTTATGTATTAATTAATTTTTTTTTTTACCTCTGAGTTATGTAGTGTTACTATAACCAAATTATAGAAGAAGGTTAAATTAGGCGTATATCCTTGTAGATTTTATATCTGAAATTGGCTTGTCAGGCCGAAACGTAGTAAAAAAAATAATAAAATTGAAATGAAACGTTATTTAATTTAATATATTATGCCATTACGCGATATAATTAAAATTGTCACCATAAACGTTATTTTCTTGAGGAAAAATGCCGGCCCAACCACCCTCTACTTAAAATGGTATGAAGAGGGTGGCTAAAATTCTTGAACATTCGGGAGTGCAAACTTTAGATCCGCCCCAGTCAATAATCAAATTAAAATTATGTAGTCATATAATTAAGTAGGGAGACAACATGTCTCCCTAGCTGGAAAAATTAGTGAAAATAGAGAGAAGGATCCTGAGGAGAATCTATGGGCCCAGGAAAACACAGGAAGGCTACAGGTTAAAACCCAACCAGGAAATCTACAGGGAGATAAATGACCTGGAAACCGAAATAAGAATCAGAAGACTGAGATTCTACGGGCACATGATGAGAATGGACCAGTGCAGACTAAACAAGAAACTCTTCGACAGAATCCGTGAATTAAGAGCGTAGGAGGATATGTGAAGCAAACGAGAGAGGAAACAAAGAAATTGAAAATGACTGACAAAGACTGTCTGGATAGAGAACAGTACGGAAAAAAATTGAAATAAATAAATGTTCTTGCGGCAAATTAAGAAAAACAGAAGGGTACTGCGTGGTCGGAAGAGAGAAAGCAAAAGCACGCAGAAAAGATGATAAGATACTGGGAGAGAAGAAGAGGAAAAGTGAGAAGAAAAAAGTAATGATATTCGAGTGGTCTTGAAAGGCCGTACCCTGAAAAAAAATTAAGTAGAATATTACATAATTACATAGATCATTCTGGACTCACCCAGAATAATTTTGGATTCATTATATCCTGCATTCATTGCAGA
>NW_027109379.1:1759-2183 GCF_000696795.3 Halyomorpha halys
GGGAGACCTAGGCTCAAACAGAAAATCTTGAAAGCAGAATCAAGAGATTTGAAGGGGAAATCCTCCATACAACAGGAGCTATCTGAAATAAGAGCTCCAACATCATAGTTGTTGAAGTGGTGGATAGAATGAATTTCAAGATCATAAATAATCAAAAGAAGAAATTATACATAAGAATAAGATTTTTCCTGCTATCGTCATTACATTTGGTAAGGTTGATTGATATGTTATGAAAGTTGACTGTCAAGGGTTATACATATGCCTTCTTCATAATTATTTAATTGATTTTATCAATTTTTAAATTATATCCAATTTCTTAATACATACGTAGTTCTGTAAGCATATTAAAGGAGATTCTTCAGTTCACATCGGCAAAATTTGATATATCTGCATAGAAGTTTTCCCTCAAGACTTAGTTGATCAG
>NW_027109380.1:0-1646 GCF_000696795.3 Halyomorpha halys
CTAATATGGAGTCATATAATATAGAGTCATTAATACTTAACTTACAGTATAGCATTTTACATCTGACAAATTAAACGGTGGAAACTTATTTGTACTCTTACTATTAACTGCTTATATTCACATTCTCATTTTTTTTTTTAAAGTTGTGTTTAATTGATGAAAGCACCTGAAACCATTATTTAAAATTACACTTTTTTTTTTTCTAAATATTATTTCACATTATGTGGACTATTGTTGTGATTAGTCTGTGTATTCAGATGTGGACTTCTACGTGACCCTGATAAAGGAGGTAGGACAAAGATATCTGAATGGACATGGCGTCCCTGGCGATCCACAATCCCAATCGATAGAAGATAAAACCATGAAACGGACCCAATCAAATGACAGCCTGTCTGACCATAACAGGTGACTATTTAAAATAAATCGTTAAAGAATACAAACTTGATCAAATGAAAATGCTATTAGTACACTAATTATTATAAATTAGATGATTCAAATTTTATAATCCTAGTATAACTAAACATTTAATTTGTTGAACTAAGCCAGATGTAAATTGTATGTGTTAGTTGGTATTCTGAATCTACTGAGAATAGGTACTATTATAATAGCTCACTCCTTCTGCCCTTATTGTCATACTCTACGTAATTAATCAATGGTAAACAAATAAAACAATTAGAATTTGACTCTTAGGTAATAATAAAAAATTTATGGAAGTGCTAAAAATAGTTTGTTGAATTAAAATCAAAACCTTGTATAATTATGTGAAGTATATTTTCAACTTCTCGTAAAATTAATTTTTGGTGAATTTAATTATTTTCTTTACTTTTGGTGGACATTGTCTTCGTCATGATGATATGTCTAATGGGTAAAACGAATGATATCTTGGTGAATTTAATTATAAATGCAGGTTTTTATTTCTTCACCTATGAGATTATTGGAATTGGACTTTATGAATAGCTACAAGAATTGAATTTTAAGCCGATAATTTATATTATGGGCATGATCATTGACATATTTATATAAGAATGTATATTAATTTATTAAAAACTAATCTTTTTTTTTTATAAATTACATATTTATAAACATCATTTATGTTTATTATGTTACCTGAATTCTATGAGAAATCTATTGAGTTGGGTCTGATCCATGTATTAATTGTTGCTAGCTAAGGATTATGGAGTCTACTATCTTTCCAACTCGTGAAGCTTATCAACAGTTTCCTCTTCCTTTAGATTAGAAACTTTCAGATCCTTTTCTAATATTGAACTGGATATTAAGAATATTAATTTAGATAGATGAATAATAAATACTATATTTTCTCGAATACAAGAGTTGATTTATCTGAAATAATTAACCATTTCAGATTTGAGCTAGTAATACAAAATGGATAAATATAAACTATAAAAGGAATTTTAATTAAATTAAGGAGATCAGAGGAATAATAATTTTTTCCTGTTTGAAAATACATTTCTGGAATTAAAAGTAGTAATATAGACTTATTATTTATTGTTAGAAAGCCAAAAATTCTAGAAAAACTAATATTTAATATAGGAAATCGTAGAATGTAATGCAGAATAACGAAAAACACCAAATTATAACATTCATTCTAGTAAACATGCAGTTTCCACAGCCTGATCAATCTTTTT
>NW_027109381.1:0-1633 GCF_000696795.3 Halyomorpha halys
TAGGTTATAACCGAAGTTTTCGTTCTTGAATCTATCATAACATAAAATCACGCCGTTTTCCAAATGCAGGCGCTTTTTAAATATTGCTCGATTTAACTATCTTAAAGTCTCCTCTTTCCGTTTTAAGCTAATATTTGAAAAGTGATATAGGACCGTCGCTTCCAGGGGGTCTTAGCGGGGCGGGTCCGGCGGGGAAGGTTGGCATTTTTTTGTTTTATGATCTCCTCTTGTGAGATTGTGACATGTCGTACATAGATCAACATACTCGCTATAATTGTCTCTTTAAAAAGTCTGATAAGTAAGGCTACCACGGAGGGCGGGAGTGGAGGTTTTCATGCTGTTTTTCAATTTCAGGCGCTATTTAAATATAGCTTAAAACAGGAAGAGGAGACTTTAAGATAGTAGTTGTTGTTGTCTGGGGCTTTAAGGCGTAAAACCCTGAGGTCATCAACGCCCATGTTTCGTGCTTTATATTATATTTCTATAATTCTATTTCACTTTAAATAATTTCGAAAAAAAATTTAAATAATTACTTCTGTTGGTATTTTTTTATTACGTATAACAGATTTTCTAGTTTAAATCTTATTCAAAAGGCCATTCCTTTTTAAGAAAACTAAGACCATTACCACGTTCTTCTGGTCATCATTCAGAGCATCCGATACACTCGGTCCTATTCCCAATCTACTCAAATTCGCAGAATAAAAATGACATTTCTCAAATATGTGACTGATCGTAAGTACACTGCTGCAGTATTGACATTTTGGCGGTGGCTGCTTACTGATAAGATATCTATGAGTTAAACTCGTATGGCCTATTATCAATCTGGCAATAGCTACCTCCTCCCTGCGATTGGAACGGTTTGATGTGGTCCATAGTTTAATGTTTTTTTTGATATTTTTTATTTTGCTTGGCGGATAGTAGTTTAAGATCGAGTAATATTTAAAAAGCGCCTGAAATTGAAAAACGCCACCATGGAATTTTTCACGCTGTTTTATTACAAGTAATAAATAGTTCTATATGTATATCATAAATTATTAGGCGTATCAAGAGATATCAACATACGGTTGTTTGCTTTCTTCACCTTGGGCTGCCTTGTGTTCACTCGCATTGTTCTTATCTGGAAAAATAGTGTTAAATATGGGTTATATATTACGGCTCAAAGTTCCTTAAATCTAAAAATCCTTTTACATATTCAACAATTCATATTCAATTTGTATTTAAATACCTTCATTTTTCGCTTCCTCTTCACCCTCGCTCCCCTCGAAAACCTAAATGAAAAATATAAATTACTGCATTTTTTACTAAAGGTTATAACTTCTCAATGTTATTCAAATTTGAATCTGAGAGCTATTAATGGTTTAAAATAAATGTTACATACAATGTTAAATAAGACGTTCCAAGCATTGATTGGCTGTTTCTTTTTTTTTGAAGTTTAAAATTTTTCAAGTGCTGATTTCTGTAACAGCTCACATCGACTGCTCTTATGAATTTTTCAGATAATTGTTTAAGCTTGATTCTATTTATTAAGTTAAATTCAACCTAAGAGTTGAATAATATTATGCAAACATTCATTTGTTCGAATTCTCAATGTAAAATCCCACCTGTCTATAAAAATAAATTCTATCAGTAATAT
>NW_027109381.1:4053-5847 GCF_000696795.3 Halyomorpha halys
AAGTACTGTTTCTTCTCTGTCCGTACCCCAACTAACTTCTAATATTTTTTCTATGATCAATTAAATCTACACTAAAAATTAAAAATAATGATAAAAAAAATTGAACATTTTAATTTCACTATAATGTCCTTTTATCATGCGATAAAAGAAAATAAAAAATACTATTTTTTAAATTATATAAAAGGTTTGTCGGAGGGAATAAAAAGGCCTTTTAAGGATTATGATATGGAAGATATTAGTATATAAAATTCCATGGATTAATTGTCCAGCCATATATATTGGTTAAACTAAATAATATGTATATAAAAGACAGGATGTATCAACTTGGGAATGATATAAAAAATATTGAAAAGAACCCTTAAAAAAAAAAAAAAAAAAAAAAAAAAAAAAAAAAGGGAATTGCTTTTTAAAAAAAGGGGAAGGAAAATTAAAAAAAAAAAAAAAAAGAAATTGGAACCCTTAAAAAAAAAAAAAAAAACAGCATTTAGTTCAACATTAGCATAATTTTGATTTTTAAAATGTCAAGGTCATTCATAAAGAAAATAATATTTATTTATAATCTTAATATTTTCCTGAGACGGTTAATTTTTTTAATATAAATAATTCAAATTTTATCCATTATAGTCTCAAAACCTTTTATTTCTCTTATAAGTCCGACGTTTCGGCCAATCCAGCCATCTTTAGGGACAATCTACTTAATAGAACTTTGAACCTATATAATTTAAAAAACTCTAACTTCATGCAGGCTATTCTGCCCAGGTCGAAATCATCAATTTCTAATTAGTCAAATATCACTTAAAACAAAGTCAAAATCATTTATCATCAGACACTATTCCTTAAACTTTTTTAAGTTTAAGGCCGAAACGTCGAACTTATAAGAGAAATAAAAGGTTTTGAGACTATAATGGATAAAATTTGATTTATTTATTTTAAGAAAATAATATTTTTAGAAGAGAGATATTAGAATCGATTTACATCTCAGAAAATATAAATTATACGGTAAATTTCCAATCAGATTCTAAGAGACTAAATCACCATTGTTCTGAAATTTTGAGCAAAATAAATATGTAATTATTATTAAAAAAATGGTAAATAGATAAACGTTCAAGTCCTTAAATTGTACAGATGTATATATAATATAAATACACTTATAAAAGCATGTATAGAGGAGCAAATATGTGAAAAAATAAAATATAGAGGGGGTATATGTATGATAAAAAAATACACATATAATAAGAATATATTAATTATGGATCTTAAATAATGTTAAGTTATATGCAAAATAATTAAAATTTAATGTTAAATAAATTATATTAAATGTAAATTAATGATAAAAAAGTTATTTTTTATATGATAAGGTGATAACAGAGTCCTAACCTGTTGAAGGTAGGTTTTGTTATAAATGATAAATACAAGTGAAAAAGAGGAGATTGTTTGTATAAAAGGGTTTTTAAATTTAAGATATAAAAAAAGTTATGTAAGTAAGTAATCAATTTAAAAACAAAAATTTTTTGAAGTTGCTATTTTAATATTTAATTTATTTTAAGTATTGTGACATGAGGAATGAGCCTGCAAATGAGATTAAAAACAATGACATCAATATTTGAGGTATGACCAAAGAAATCAAGGTTGAGAGTAAAATGGATCAAAAATGGTGTATGTTAATAATTAAATACATTATGCTCCTGACGGCTAAACTAATTTATTATTGGATAGCAAATGAGATTGGAACTAACAAGCTACAAAAATGTTTGTTCATATAAATGACAAATCAAGGATACAAGGACAGGACAG
>NW_027109382.1:0-2989 GCF_000696795.3 Halyomorpha halys
GGGGTCACGTGACCAAATACTAGCCTCCCATTGGCTGCCTAATGATCACGTGACAGACCACGTGAGTGGTTAAGGGTAGGTCGAAGTAAAAATTTAAATTCAAACCCCCCCCTCATAGGTCGCGTGACCAGTGGTTAAGGTAGGTTCGAGGCTAGGGTCCAAAGTCCAAGGTCACGAGAGTGGTTAAGGCTGGTTCGAGGCTAGGGTCCAAAGTCCAATTTGACTCATTGACACTGTCCCAGAACCGGCCTTTTATCCCTACTCACCATAATTGATTACTTCAGGAAGGCGGCAACGGCGCACCAGGTACAGGACAAGACGTCGGAAGCAGTGTTGGCAGCTCTCCGATTGTGGTTCCGATTCTAAGGAGTTTCAGAGCGTATCTCATCAGAATTAGACAATGACCTGATTCGAACTGAAATGAAGGACGTAACATGGCATCTTAACACACCAGGGCACCCCAAGAGCAGAGGAAGCATAGGGCGGCTTCGTGGCACGTGGAGTGACCATCTTCGCTTTTATCTATCTGATCGACCAGGGATTGGAACCGAATGTAGCAATGCCTAAGGCTAAAGCGCCATATAATCATTCCGTACATACCGTTACGGGGTTTTCACCATTTGAAATCCTCTTTGGGCATCGAGGACACCGGCGGGACTATAAGGGCACGGCAGTGGACGGTGAAGAGATACACAACAAACATGTAGCTCGAAGAAAGTTATGGGAGAAGGCACGAGAAAGAATGGAAAAGGAAAAACTAGGAGTGTGGCGCGGGAGAATTTAAAGGGCACAGAAACGATGGGAGCGATCAAAATCGAGACGATCGTATACAGAAAATTGGGGTCTAACAGGGGTAAGGAGATAAAGAGATGCGAGGGTCTATTCAGGGTGATAATTATTAGGGAACACAACAATGTCACTGCAGTAATTATCAAAGAACCTAAGAAAAGGAGAACCGTCCATATTGAAGAGTTAAAACTTCTGGCAATGACAATATAATAACTGGAGTGTTCTCATATTGTGAGCCACTATCAGATTATATTACAAAAAATTTAGTTATTATTCTATTTATTGTTTTTTTGTTTAAGATTGTTTTTGTTTTTTTTCATTATAGCTTATTGTATCAAGAATTGTTTTATTTTATTCTTAGGTTGATTTTATTCTGGAGTGGATAAAAGTGCGTACGGCAACCGTATGATGATTAGGGAGACAAAGAAACCGAAATAATCAAGTGGTCAGTATTCCACGGAACCTGGCACGCCACCACAGAATCGCAGATAAACTCAGCGAGATAAACAAACAATTCGGGTACAGGGTCTGATGCAATTCCAGTACTAAAGGTTTAATCAGCAAAAGAGCAGGGGAAGAAGGAGGAATTTCGTAGAGAGCATTCGTTTGTGGAGTGTGTTCAAGATCTCATGGATCCAAGCGCTAAAGAGGTGGAGGCCCGAATGGAAATAGAAGAGCCGAATTGGACCCGGATAGAATATCAACGGCCAAGAAACATGTCCAGCCCTTGGAAAAGGCGAGAACACGGAAATGGGAGAAGAGAGAGAGCTAGGCACCAAGAAAATAGAAGGAGCCAAGCGAAACCCAAAAAGAATGGTCAGCAGGAGTCATATCATTGCCCGCGCACGAGATGCTTCGAATGTGCCAATGAAGGGCATATCGCTGGGCAATGTATAAAAGAAGAAACGCAGGCCAGGGGGAGGCAATGGAGGCGAATGCCTATAAATGAGAAGGAAATATCTACGACTACGACAAAGCGAATCTTCAGAAGCATTAAGAGTATTAGAGATGGAAGAAGATACTTAGGAACCCAAAAATGGAAGCGGATTCAGTACCAGAGGAGGAGCGTGGATACGAGAACCAAGAGGAGGAAAAGTACAAGAAATTTGCGAGAGAAGCCTGGTGGCCAGCCTATAATAAGCGTGAAGGGAGGCGTAAACTCCCTGGTGGACAGAGGTGGTGAGGATCATTGGGGATGTTCGACGGCGGAGAGAGGACGCCCCAGTTATTATTATTTTCTTTTGATATTATTGTTTGAATTTTCTTTCATTTTCCTGTCAAAATTTAGTATAATTTAGTATTTGAGAATTAGTTTCATTTTAATCATTTAGTATGTGAGTGTTAGTTTTATTTATCATATCTTGATTTTCTTTAAGGAGGGGAGATGTAAAATTAAAATATCCTATGTTTGATAAGGTTAGACATGAGGAGGTTATATAAAAACAATTGTACAGCAATGTTATGTGATCTTAATAAATGTGTACAAAAACCAGTTTTGGTGTTTTATAATAAACAATTATTGAAAAATTGCTTCTCTTCATCAAACACCATCAAAACCAAAACCTACAAAATTAGATCTCAGACTTATGATTCTCCCATCCATTTCTGGGTCTTATCCCTCATTTGCAGACCCGTTGTTCTGCTGTTACTTTAATCATTTATGCAAATTCTAGTTATGTAACAAAATTCCTTATTGTGAGACCATCTAAATTCTTGACTGGTCTTATTCATCTCAAGCTAAATATTCTATATCATACTTTATTTTTTTGAAGAAAATTGAAAATTCTTAATACAAGAGACGTACATAAACATTTTATTTCTTTGACTTATTGAAAGATTGAAAATTGTAATGTATTTTATTTATTCTTTTAAATACATTTAACAATAAGGAATAGATCTATAATTGAATTGAATTTTGGTAATTTAATGTAATGTATAGTTATTCATGTGCACTGTTTGTTTGTATCAACGGTGTTAAGGGTTGTTTAGTATAAAAGAATGGCTGCATCTCCTATGTTTGCATATTCAGTCGAATTTGAGGCCCTTTAGCAACGACCAGATATTGTCGTGTGATACATCGCACACTGCTTAGAATTGCCTTTTTTTTTTTTTTTTTTTTTTTTTTTTTTTTTTTTTTTTTTTTTTTTTTTTTTCCCCCTCCCTTGCCATCTCTGGCATACGGGGTGCGGGAGCAGTGGGG
>NW_027109382.1:3547-3958 GCF_000696795.3 Halyomorpha halys
CGGGGGTCGATGTTCTTTCCAAAGCTCTGCAGCTTTCCCCGAAACCCCCCGTGTCCTGTTAGGATCTTGCCTACTCAGGCTATTCTAAGCACTACCTACCTACTATTTTAGCGGACTACGATATTTTGTCGTCATTTACCTACGCGCTTCATCTCACTGTATCTACACGACTTTCATCCTCACAATTTTATTTGTTTCATTTCATTTTATTAACTCTACTAATCCTATACTTTATTTTGTTTGTATAACTTTATTCTGGGACATATTTCCCCTAAGAATAATTACAAGGTTCATATAGTGAGATTTTTATCTGGCGAGCGTTTACAAATTTTCAGATAGTAGAATGAAATTACATTGGTATATTGGCTTTACTACTGTTTATAATGTTAATCAATAACTGCCTATTTATTT
>NW_027109382.1:5692-13666 GCF_000696795.3 Halyomorpha halys
GGTCATGACGAAGGAGGGTATAGTTGGGGATGGAGATAGAGGAAGTTGGGATATTGGGTTTAAGCCACGTTTCTGAAACTGCAATGGTGTGGTAGAAATTTTGGAGGAAGTAATCGAGAAATTCGTCATAATGTGCCGGAAGGGATGAGTTCACAACAAGATTTTTTATTTATCATAGTGATGATGAGTGTGCTACTATAACTCATTTATTATTTCACTTATAGTGTGCATGGACTTGTATATCTTTTAGTAACAATAATTAGGTCATGAACAAGTTGAATAGAATAGCAGAGGAAATTTTTTTTTCCAATTTTTCCTTATATTAATCTAAAGCTAACATATCCACAACACTATTGTTTATCGGATATTGTTGGTGCATATACTATATACCATGTGAATGAGAGATCAACTGTTCAACTTAGGTCCTTTCCTACACAAAGATTCATAAAAGTACATTATCAGAACGAAACCTCATCTTATACAGTGTGTTCCTGTATGAGGATGACTTGGACATCTGGAGAATGACTAGTAATAACCCTGCTAACGAGTCGACCTTGAATGTTACACCAAGGCATCTTTCAAAATTGATATCACAAAATCAAAACCCTGAAGTCTGAATTCCAGCTTTTTATACGCTCAACCGAGAGATACATTGTGTTGTATCACTTGAGGGTAGGATGTTGAGGCAGAGAAACTGCATCACCTGCCCTGGCATCAAGCTGAACTTACCTTCCACTAACATGGACTAAGCATGTAGAGGACACGACATTGAAAGGACCAAATGGAGGGTCTCCTAGGACGTGTTGACATTAACCTACAAGACCTATGTTTAAGTAAAGCGCCCCCTCACTTCCGAACAGACAATCATGATGCCATCTCCTGGCAAAGATATGCGGTAGGAAGTCTGGGCAGCCATTAAAGGGGTTAATACCAATCAAGAAGCCATCCTGACCTGTACAGGAGAAGAAGGTCTCTTCTCATAATGATGAGGGAGTAAATCCTTAGATGTGTTACAAATTAATTAATCCTTAGACTCAGGCGGCGGCGGCAGGAGGATGAGAAGAGAGAACCCTCCTTCCATAATCACATTCACATCAGAACCAACCTTCAAGCTCCATATAATCAAACAAGTAAAATGTAATCTTCATCAATTAATGTAATAAAACCAAATTTACAACTAACCAACTAACATACATTGTAATCACTTTGTTCAAACCTTACAACCAGTTGTTTCAGAAAACTAAGAGAATAGAGGTTATTTCATTTTAAAACCATATGATATCAAGTTATTTAAATACAGTCCACTCCATCATTACCAGCAAATTATAAGTCATTCTTTATTCAAACCAGCTTACCAGCATATAATAATTAATTTGGGTAATATCCCCCAATTTTTACCTAAATTAAACATAGTGGTCCTCCGTGCCTTGGATATTTCACAATTAAACATAGTGGTCATCCGGGCCATGGATATGTCATAATAAATTCAAAAGTGGTCATCCATGCCACATTTTATAATATTAATAAAGTTGTAACACATTTTATAATAAATTCTAATCATGAAATAATTTCTTCATTCATTTATTTATTGATAGTATATAATTAAACAATAGGTGCTTTGATATATTTTAATTTATTTCTTGAATAGTAAAATAACCTACCTAAATAAAATGAAGGATCCACAATTTATTAAATTAAATCTTAGCCCATGTAAAATTCAGTAGCAAAATGGTTATGGATTATTGAACAAAATGGCCTCACTTAGGCATCATACATTACCATTAATCAATTCAGTTGCTTAGATTATAAGCAAAATTACTTTCATCACACAAATTTTGAATTTTCTAAAATTTTAATAGGAATTTAATTTATTCCAATACCATTCAGTGATCTAAATTATTGATTTTCTTAGTGATCAGTCTCCTATAATATGTCCTATTATGTGTCTTTCAACCTATAATATGAAATAATATTCTTTTGTTTCATCACCTAACTTCATTATTTGAAAATGTGTTATAACTTAATAAAGGTTTGTTAGAACCTCTTCTGTTAAGCCTAGTTTGTTTTAGTATAATTCCATTGTTGAGCATAGCCGAACATTCACATTTTATCTCAAAATGTTATCATGTATATACTTCAAAGGTTAGTTTCTCCTTTGTGACAAAATGATGTAATAAGTAACTATGTTCTTATGAATTAATGTATTCCTAATAAACCATTGGATATGATAATTTCAGCTATGTTTATACCATTAACTTTAACAAACTAGATGAACAATGCATAAAGTTGTAACTAATTATCAACTTTGAATTACCTTAAAAAATTAGTTATAGAAAATTCATTAAAACCAATTTTAGTTCATATGAACATGGCTAACTCATTGTTTGTGATTTTAAGGTTATATAATTAAATTACAGTGAAAAGTTTACTGAGTTACAAACTTAAAGGAATCAATAGCAATCATTATTAAAGGTGTATCAATTGGAATTCAGGCTCATCCTGAATGCCAATAATCAGCATTATAAAAACCAACAATTATTTACTACCTTATATTAGTACCATGTGTTTTACTCACAAATTTTGAATGTATTTAATCATATTATTTGTATTTATAACTATAAGCATTGTGTCTTCATGTAATATGTACACAAAAAGGGAACCAGGCATTTAATTTAAGTCACTCTTAAAGATTATTTATTAATCATTGATACTTTACATCATTAATAATTTCATTGTTGGTACATGAATACATCAAATCAGTATTGTTTACAATCACTCATCATTACTTGTCACTTTAAAAACAGGCACTAGTTAACAGAAATTTGGTGCACAAATAGCATGTGATACTAGCTATGCATTAACCTCAGAACCGCCATTATCCCTGACGTTCATTCTACACGGAGGTAGCAACATTCTAAGACTTGGTACTTCAAACCAACCACATATTGTGACAGTAAGACTTGGGTTTTCCTCCATACCCCTGCAATCACAAATTACCTGCGATTACCTATCACTGATCCAGCTTAAAAGAGGCATCAGGACTCTTGAGCTGTATTTAAACGTCACCCACTCATTTGACGTTCAAAGTTATTTAACATTTTCTCACTCTTCATTGTCTGTTGACAATTATTTTACATGATTTAATTAATCATACGTCCTTATCAATTCTATCAATGCCTGCTTCGCTTAATTTTCTTTTCTCTCTTGAAAAGAAAATTAAATATGGAAAATATGCTACTTACAACTTATACTTGCAGGTGAATTGTGGATGAGCAATTGAGTGTATATAACGATAATTGAGATACCTCAGTTATTTTGATGAAAGCAAGACGTGGAAGAGGGGAAATAGGGGATGGTGAGTTAGAGGGTTGGGGATGACTTTATCGATGGCAGAACCTGCTTGCCACACGAACATGGTCAGACAACAATCGTTTCATCAACTTCAGCATCTTCCACCACTTCCATCTTCCTAAGCAATAGCCAGCTCATATTATCTCCATGAATACTACTCAACTACATACAACCTTGCAGTATATATTCAAAATCAGTATAAATTCAAAATTGATGAAGATTGTTAAAATGTATTATGTCTAAAACCCATCAATGAAAAACCTTGGAGTTACCTTCGACCAGCACCTCTTCTGGAATACTCACGTTTCCCAAATCACACGCAAATCCATAACTGTACTCAAACAATTCCTAAAATTCTGAAATTCCATTCCTCAGAACACCCGTCAGCTCCAAGTATCCTCTCTCGTCTTCCCCCACTTCGACTACGGTCTATGGAGGGCTATCTGCAGCTCTAGAGTTGAGACTGAAGAGACTCATGAACTGTTTTGTAAGATCTATCTTTGAGTTTCCACGGCGCTCTCATGTCTCCCGCTGGTATACCGAGTTAAAGTGGCTCTATCCATCCTCCCGAAGGCAATACCTCCTTGGTATTTTCCTATTCCAAGTTCTTAAAATCAAAAAACTTACCTATATACTTGATCTCCTCACTCTTCATTCATTAAACACCAGATCCTAACCTACTGATTTATATATGCTCTGCTATAGAACCGCCTTCTTTAGCAACTCTTTCGTCAGTGAAACTTCCTTCTGGAATTCTCTTCCCATTTCCATTCGCCAGTCCTCATCCATTCTTTCCTTTAAACAACACCTATTCCTTCTCTTATTGTTTAACCAAACCTACGCATCATTGTAATCAAATAAATAGGCATATATTGATTAGCATTATCAACAGTAGTTAAGCCGATATCCCAATGTAATTTCATTTTACTTACTTGTCAGACAAAAATCTTAATGTATGAACCATGTATTTATTCTTAGACATATTTCCCAGAATAAAAGTATTTTTTCATTTCATTTCATACTAGTTTTGTTGCAGCTGATAGTCTCATTAGAGAAATAAACAGCAGAAAATTTACACAGAATGGAAACAGTGGGCTGCCCTTACAAGCTCAAGCGATCGAATTCCATCTGAACTTTTCTGTCATTTTGTCCAATTCAGTTTATTTAATGGAAATAAGTTTGATTTTTTATCAATAGAATGTTTCTAAGTTTTCTGTTAAGGGAGAAGGAAACTGGTGGGAATTGTTTTTTTATCTTAGTATTTTTGTATGAGTAGAACCAAATGAAAGTTTAATAAGAACCTTAAATATGTGGCTTGATATGTTCATGTAGCTTAAAATATTTTCCATGGTTAAAAATGTGCACTATAATAGATTCATGCAGTAATAAAATATAAGTTGATATAGGAAGACTGTTGATTGGACATGAGTAATTAATAAAAATAACATCGTCCGGGCACGGTCAAAATCAGAAATAAATAGTTTATTTTCTATTTGAGTTATTTTGACCATCTTCCTTTTTTTTAATAAGTTGATATAATGTGTTATTGTGGTATTATTGGTAACATAAGAAAGACAAGCGTAAGAGATCATAGAGGAAGTATACAAATTTCTTAATGCCATATAAGTTTGAAATTTTGTTGAAAAAAAAATTACATAAAATATAAAAAATAGTTTTAAAATGTCTGTGACTTTCTAATTATTATAATTTTAGTCCGTATTTTATCAATTTACTAATATTTGTGTAGGTATGACATAAATACTATATAAGAATAAAATGAATCATAAACAATTTCTATTTTCTATTTTCAAAAATCTGTTAAAAAAAGAATTAAATAAAAATTAATGTTTTATTATTTTTTTTTTTGCATTAAAATAACTACTTGATAGTAAATAAAGAAAACATTGAATATTTTAGTTTCTACAGAATATCCATAAAATTGACAGTACAGCAAATTAATATATTAATATTATTAATGTAAACGGATTTGAAGATATAGATTTTACAGTCAGAGGTAAAATCACTAAAAATTTGTGCACCAGCTATAAATCAAATAAAAAAAAAATATGTGTATCATTTGCAACAAGTAGATATTTAGTTCAATAATACCATTTAATAGTATATCAGACCTTTAGTAAAAATAATATATTTTTGATAGTATAATTATTTATGATTGGATAATAAATAAATTATTCAAAATAATCGACTAAAAACATGAGTCAAGGTATTCATACTTCTTATTTTTATTATTCTAAATTGGTGGTATAACTTTCATCATTACTTAATACATCCACCTTTGACTCCTAATATAAATTACAGATGCTTTGGCATTAAATGTAATAATTTTTGCATCAATAATAAAGACATTTTGTTCCAACCCTGGGTAATAAAATATTTTTAATTGTTTAAATTAAAACATTGCATTTTCTGAGTTGATTCTTTAGATATTTTAACAGTTGCTCTATAGGATCAATATCAAGTGGCTATGAAAGGTTACCATTTGTTTGAGTACATTTTAGAGGATTCGCACCTAGGTTCTTCATGCCGTGAGTTCGCGGTCGTTATTCTGCTAAAAAATGTAATTTTCAGATTTTCCAATATCAGCTCTAATTGAGAGATTTATTTAAAAAATATCAACATATTATATATGATACATCACTATTATTATTATTTATATTATTATTGGCGCAACAGACCGTGGAGGTCCAAGGCGTTTCGTGACGTAGTTTTCATGGGGTGGGTTCGGCACTCCCAGGCCTATTTTTTGAGAGTGCCACTCATTGGCTAACGGGCCTCACAAATGCCCGGGGGGGAGGCTGTGTGTGAGTACTGTATAATTATATGCTTGAAAAAATCACGGATAAGGTCAGGGACTCGAACTCGCAAGCTTTGGGTTGGCAGACAGGCGCGTTACCACGTAGCAGTAGCGTGGTATTAATTTCTGTTGTGAGATTAATTTTTCTAAGATTTCCTGTTCTCAAATTTTGTATTTTAACATAAGTTAAAAAGTATGGAGAAAAAGAAATATTGCTATGGGAAAGATAAGTGCAGTCGACACTGTTAAACATAGAGGTAACTTATTCGTTGTCTGGGGTTGTATGAATGCTGTTGTTGTGGGATCTCTTAAATGTATGGATGATAGAAGGCATCGTATAAACTATTTGACATTTTTAAAGTCAATCTCCCAATTAGAGCTGAAAAATTTGGAAAAAGAGAAAATAGCATTTTTCAACAAAACAACTACACCGAACATACGGCATGAAGAACTAAGATGTAGGTCCACTAGAATCAACTAAAATGAATAGTAATCTCTCATATTCACTGGAAATTGATCCTATTGAGCAACTATAAAAACATTTAAAGGATCAAATCAGAAAACGCATTGTTTCTAATTTCTTTAAATTATAAAGTTTTATTAAAGAGGGACCGGACAAAATTAATTTGTCATTGGTGCAAAAATTATTTTATATAATGCCACAGAGTCTTCAATGTACATTAAGAACCAAAGGTGACTTCACTAAATATTAATAAAAGTTTTATCATTAATATAATATAATTAAAAAAAATTATAAATACTTTTGATTCTCGTTGTTTGATTATTTTGGTACATGGGCTATGTGTAAGATGCATTTCCCAAAATGACTACAAAAATCTCATTAATAACTTGGAAATTTCTGGTGATAAATAATATTTTAATAAAAAAAATTGATGAAGATTGTTAAAATGTATTATGTCTAAAACCCATCAATGAAAAAAATCAAAGTCTTAGGACAAGATATTATTTAAATTATGCCTAATAAATAAATTGTATATTGTTTATACAATATTTAATTATAAATAAATTATTTATATTAATTCAGTGCAGACTATGACTCATAAAGTGAAATGAAGCATGCAATGTAAACTTTGATTTTAGTAGATTGATAATATTTATATTGATAATATGTTTTAATGGATGAAAGGAATCTAATATTGTGGACGCATAAGTGACATATGACATGAAAATCGCTGTACCTTTGTATCAAAATTTTATTTAATAAATTGTTATTAATATTACTTGGTATGGAAAAGTTAAACTAAAAATTTAGTTTTAGAACCATGTGCTAAAGCAAGATTTCATCAAAAAGTAAAGTGAGCATTCAGATAAGCTATTACACTTACAAAAAGTGAAGAAAATATGCTACTTACAACTTATACTTGCAGGTGAATTGTGGATGAGCAATTGAGTGTATATAACGATAATTGAGATACCTCAGTTATTTTGATGACAGCAAGACGTGGAAGAGGGGAAATAGGGGATGGTGAGTTAGAGGGTTGGGGATGACTGCATCGATGGCAGAACCTGCTTGCCACACGAACATGGTCAGACAACAATCGTTTCATCTCTGCAACTTCAGCATCTTCCACCACCGAGTCCGGCTAAGCAATAGCCAGCTCATATTATCTCCATGAATACTACTCAACTACATACAACCTTGCAGTATATATTCAAAAATAAATGAAAAAAATATTAGCTGATGAATTGAATAACAAATAATGATACTAAAATTCTAATAATCAATGTAACTTTAATCCACTTAAACATAAAGGAAGAAACTGCCTAATTTATAACTATGAGCATGA
>NW_027109382.1:14136-20234 GCF_000696795.3 Halyomorpha halys
TATAAATCTATGATTATCTAGAAGTAAGTTATTAACATTAATTAGTTAAGAAGCAATTAAATATTATCTTGCAGCCAGACAGAAATAATTACTATGCTTTTTCTAAATTATAAATATCAAGTGAAACATCTAATCCTATGCACTTCTTTGAATTTCCTTCATGATTTCTTAAAGTAATGAAAAATAAAAGCATGCATCAATAGAAAAAAAATGAACTAATCTGTTATAAATAATGACTAATGCTTAATCATGCAATTCAAATGTGATTAAAAATTCTACCAGGAATATTTTTTTTTTATTGAGATATGAGTATATTTCTGAAAGTGAAAATTGTTTGCATTACCTCTTTCTTCGATTTAAGTTCCTCTGAATTAAAACTATTTAGCAGCAAAGCAAGAAACAGGTTGAGAACCATGAAGTTTCCCATTACAAGTGCCGGAAGGAAAATCGCAAAACAGGTTCCTGCACCCTAAACATCCAGTGATTCTAAGTTTTAAATAATGTACTGAAACTTTCAATAATGTATTCAAATTTTAGTGTAAATATAAATTAAATTGAGAAATAAATTCAGAAACAAAAAAAAGTACAACAGTGGTTCCTAAAGTAAGTACTGTGGCACATTAGTGTGCCAAAAGTATGCTCAGAAATTTGTAAATAATAAAGTTAAATTTAAAATTAAAGTATCAAATTAAAGAAAATTAGGAATAATTATTTTTCTTTTTTTTCCAATTTTATTTGATGTGTTTGTTTGTAATTAAAATAAAGAAAAAACGTTTTTACTTCCAATATGTGTTTTTTATTTATTTTTTTATATTATTTCATTATCGGCGAATACATTTTGAGGTTAGTCGATCCCATCCTCAACACCATCTTACTAAAAATTAAGTTTTTCACTTAAATTTATTTCAGAATTCTCTAATATTCACATTTTAGCTTATTATACAGTTTTTCTAAATATTTATTGATTGTATGCTTATCCCTGTTGTTCTAATTTTTAATAATACATTTCAATGGTTTTCTTTTACATTGATTGCCAGGATCTTAGGCCATTGAACAACAACTGGTCTCAAAACAATAATAGGAACATATGTGTATCAAGCATTCTACCCCTGTTACCGTGTGTGGGATTCTTTTTATATTTTGCAAAGAAATGTGGAAACATTAACGAAAATGTACACCCTTAAAAAAGGGCTACATTTTCCTATACATTTTGATAAAAAATGCAACCTTACACATCGCAGTGGTAACAATAAAACTAAATAAAAGTAGGAAACTACTCTACTACAATACTTTCTCTTTTTCTATCTTTTATTTGATATAACAAAGATGAAAACAGTTCAAGTTTCTTGATTAAATATTCAAGCCTAGGTCTTGGTCATAATATCCGCGACCTGTTCCTCTGTGGGGATGTACTGTACTTTGAGAACACCATCCAAATTGTTTTCTCTTATAAAAAAGAATTTTACTTGTATATGCTTCGTGCGGCGGTGGTTCTCTGGATTGTGGCACAGACAAATTGTTGCTTGGTTGTCAATTTATAGCGTAGGCACTTGTTGGGGATAGCCCATGACTTAAAATAGTCTAGACAGCCAGATAATGTCTTTTACTGCTTCATTTGCTGCAACTAGCTCAGCCTCAGTTGTCGAAGTTGCTGTCATTTGTTGACGCTGACTCGACCATGACACTACACAACCTGCGACTCCAGAAGTTGAACGTCCTGTTTTGTTGCATCCACCAGAGTATCCATCGCTGTAACAGCTGAGTTTACGACTCCCGTTATCCGTGTATTCTATTCCCAAACTGGATGAATGAGCGATGTAGCGAAATACTCTCTTCAGTTGTACTATATCCTGATTACTAGGACAGTCCAGGGTTCTTGAGAGAACACTAATGCTGTACGCAAGATCTGGTCTGGTGCATACCATCAGATACATCAAAGCTCCAACAGCTTCTCTATACGGGAGACTACTGTTTCTATCTTGTTCTGAATCGTGTTCATCTAACTTTGTCATGGGAGTGGAGACAGGTTTACAGTCTTGAAAGTTAAAACGCTGTAATAATTATTTGACATATGTTTGCTGACACTTTTTTATAGAATTTTCATGACGCTCTATGTCCAGACCAAGGAAATATGTGAGTGGTTTAACTGTGATCTTAAACTCCTTCTCCAACTCTTTTATAAACAGTTCAGCCTCTTCTTTGCTATTTGCCATTACTAATCTATCATCAACAAATAATGCTACCAATAATTTGTTTTTTAGGCTCTCTTTAATGTGCAAACAAGGATCAGCTTCACTTGCTCTGAATCCTAAATCTTTAAGATACGTGTTAAATCTTTTTTTCCAACATTTAGGACCATATAAATTTTTCAAAAGTTTACAGACCTTTTTTGTTCCATCTGTGTAGCCCGTAGGTTGTTCCATATAGTTGTCTTCATCTAGCTGACCATATAAAAATGCAGTAGACACGTCGAACTGAATCAAATGGATATTTTCTACAGCTGCAATGCTTAACTTGGCTCGTACTGTGCCAAGTTTTGCTACTGGACTGAAAGTCCAGATGAAAGGATTAAAACCCACACCATACTTCTGGCTGAAACCTCTCACTGCAAGTCTGGCCTTATATTTTTCGACAGAACCATCAGGGTTAGACTTGATGCTAAACGCCCATTTAGACGAGATAGCCCTAGATCTAAAATATAAAAAAAAAAAAAAAATGAACTGTTATGTTGTTACAAAAAAAGTAAACTAATTAAGTGTGAAGTAAAAAAATATATATATTTAACTTGATTAAAGTTAATTAACTTGAGTTAAGCAAACAAGAAAAAAAAAATGTGAAGCTCGATGAAAGAAGAAAAACAAAATAGTCACTCACAGATGGTCGGAGAGGGTCGATATGCGCATATCGATAATGCTAATAAGAGTGTAGACTCAGAATGACTGCCGGCGAATTTGTGAGAAACAGCGCCAGGTAATCTAGCAACTCCAACAAACGTAGACTGCACAGTGGTGACTGGCGGCAAGTCGATGAAAGGGTTCCAAAAACAAACCAGCTCCAACAAACTAAGCTCAACAAAACAATGGTGGCGGAGTCTCCGTGAATCAGTGAATCAAACCGTGCCAATGCTTCCAGATCGTTTCAGTGCTTCCTGAATATTCACTGCCTCATCCGCGGTTATGCAGGCACTGGCCCAACTGCCTTCAGTATCCTTCTATGTTACACCTCCGCAATGTATTTATACACACTAAACCTCCTTATATCCCTTATTTTTATGTATCAAATTAAAATTACAAAATTACTTATAGTTAAATAAATAAATGAATAAAAATAAACTTATAGCTAACAAAATTGAAAATCACATGGAAAGTAAATAGGAAAATTAACCTAAAAAGAAACGAAACATTTGGGTTTTAACAGTCAGAGATTCCTTCTAGCCCTCTTGGACTCTTCTTGAAACACAACATCTCGCTCGCTGGTAAAGTCTTCTTGCTAGGTTACAACACTAACGAAGATCGGCAATAGTATGTGTCCACCAGGATACTGGGGAATGATGTTTTCCAGCCTTTTAACGGGTAATAGCTGCATCACATACTCTAGAAAAGAAAGATGTCAGTATATGTGCCTTTTCCTAGGCCGTTCCATTCAATTCACATTCATCCTCTAGCATTTCAGTGAATGAACCGTCATCAAAAAGTTTTTATATTCCAGCTAATGGTTCTCTATCAACAACTCCTCTCTCTTGTAGGTGTATCCAGTGTAATCAAGAAAACCTGGTGATATAAAATCCACAAACCTTCCAAGTAGCGTTTCGTTCCAGGCGACCACTGACAATCATCAAATCTATAATAGATGATCTTCCTGCTCTAGTGAACTTCGAGTTTGTCCCAGAGTCCATAAGGTTCATATCACTCATTTGTACAAAAGCTTCAAGAAGAATTGAACACCATGTTGATTTGTTATTGACTACTTCCCCATTCCGTTGCCCATGCGTTGAAATCACCACCAATAATAGCTGGCTTATGGCAAATAGCCTTTATGAGAATGCGATCCAACAAATTTGCAAAGTTTTCGATTTTGATTCTGGGATAGCTAGATCATAAGAGCTAAATATATACACATCGTTGACCTTCGCCCATGGTGCCAACCGGAGTGCGATGCAGCATTCACTTCCTGAACAGCTTAGGAAGCAGAATACCAAATAACAGCTTTACCATTGACATCGGATACACACAAGCTGCTATCAAGATTTGACCAAGGAGTTCCACAGGCACGCACACCGCATCATAGGAAACAGTTCAAAAAGCACTTGCCGTCCTTAAGGAAACTCTACGATAAACGGAAACCATCTTTCTCCTGTATGATATAGTAACCATCGCATCTTTCCAAATTAGAATCGCATGTAACATAATTGAGGAGACAACAGTAGCAAGAAGCTTTCTGCGACTCTCCCTAGGACCTCCAACGTTTAGCATAAGGCGTAACAATAAGGATGCTACTTTAGCGGGTTTGGCGCTGATGTATTCTGTGTGAACATTGAATCGGAGACGTGTATCGATCATTACTCCTACGTATTTTAAGCAAAACTGGGAACGAATTTCGTGCCTACCCACTGTGACTGTGATGGACTCAGTTTGCTTCCTGCTAGTTACTAGGAGAACCTCGGTCTTGTGATCTGCAAGTTGTAGGCCTACCGAAGACAGCCAACATCGGACCGTAGAAACAGCCTGGTTAGCGATGAGGGTAACTTCTTCCAAGTACTTAGCCGCCACTACAACTGCAACGTCATCTGCGAATCCCACAACTGTGGCTCTCTCCAGCATTGTGAATTTGAAGATGCGTCGTACATGACGTTCCACAGAAGAGGCCGTACTATAGAGCCCTATGGAACACTATCAGCCACCTTGTATCTCATTTGGCCAATGTCTGAAAGATAAAATAGAACTCAATCTTTGAAGTAGTCAGTAAGAACTCTCATAAGATAGACTGGCACCGCCATAGACCGTAGGGCACCTGTTATCTTGGATCTGTTGCCATCTTGCAGCGTTAAAAGCATTCTCAACATCTGGAGTGATGATTGCTGCATAACACTTAGCACCTCTTCTCCACCTTGCTCCGGTAATTGCTGTAAGGGCTATCTCGACTATCAATCCAACAGCATCTACCGTGGATCGCTCTTTACAAAATCCATATTGTGCCCTCGAGAAGCACAATGTGTGTTCCCGTTTTCTATGATTGTTTGTTTTAGTTGTTTCTAGTTATGTTATTTATCAATCATGCTATGTGTAACATTTTGTTTTATTACAAAAGATGCTAATTTCCATTAATAAAATAATATTTAATAAAAATAATTTGTTATATTAATAATTATAAATTATATTTATTTTTTAAAATGAAAATTGAGTGAGTAATACATTTGAATCACGAAACTACACACTGGTCATATTTTTCTATCCTATAATTAAATACAATATAATTTTTCACAATCACTTGAAACATAAGGATTTTCGTTATCTTGTAGTATAACTCTCCAGTCTTAAGGTATTACTCCTGCTGGTGTGGCCACCGTACGAAGGAAAGAGGAAACACATTTTTTTATTAGGTGTTATAAACGTACTCATATTGGTAAATATATACTCATATATATTTACGTGCCGATACACACAATAAATGTGGTTTGTATGTATCCATTGAATACTGTTTAGGAATTAAGTCCGGACACAGTGCGAGTACTATGGCTTAATCCTATACAGTGTGTTAGGAACCAAGAATAGTAAGGTCTCGGGATCAAGTCCCCATATCGAGTTAAAGGGAGCAAGTCCCAACAGACAATTAGTCAGGGACACGTAGTGATTGTTAATTACTCAGCCCTCAGCGGGACATTGTGACACTGTCTACAATAACCACTGTTCAGCGAAGACGAGATCGCTCAGTGAAAAATATCGTGAGTTCAAGACTCTAGCTCATAAACCTTTTTATTTGTAATAGATTAATTTATTTTTAATTTTTAATAATATCTATAGGGAGCATTTTGTTTTATTTCAATTAATTTTATTTTTCTTTAATTTCTTTGTTAATTTATATAATCTATAGAAGTACAT
>NW_027109382.1:24439-31550 GCF_000696795.3 Halyomorpha halys
GACTAATCAGACAAAGGTCTCAGCACTTTTGGAGTCGCTGGAGGAAGGAGGATTTGAATTTCTTGCAACAGAGGAAAAGATGGAACACCCATCAGAAAAATCTCAGAGTGGGAGACCTGGTAATAATAAAGGACCCCGACTGTCCACAACGAACATGGCCAATGGCTAGGGTTATTGCAGTACATCCTGGCGATGACGAAGTTAGGGTAGTGACAATCAAGACATCCTCAGGAATTTATAAGCGTACGGCTTGCAAGTTGGTTCCCCTCCTTCCCGTCAATGAGCCTAAAGACAAATAGCGTGAGAAAATTTTGGTAAAATTTTGGTGGGCGGGATGTTGTGGCCACCGTACGAAGGAAAGAGGAAACACATTTTTTCATTAGGTGTTATAAACGTACTCATATAGGTAAATATATACTCATATATATTTACGTGCCGATACACACAATAAATGTGGTTTGTGTGTATCCATTGAATACTGTTTAGGAATTAAGTCCGGACACAGTGCGGGTACTATGGCTTAATCCTACACAGTGTGTTAGGAACCAAGAGTAGTAAGGTCTCGGGATCAAGTCCCCATATCGAGTTAAAGGGATCAAGTCCCAACAGACAATTAGTCAGGGACAAGTAGTGATTGTTAATTACTCAGCCCTCAGCGGGACATTGTGACACTGTCTACAATAACCACTGTTCAGCGAAGACGATATCGCTCAGTGAAAAATATCGTGAGTTCAAGACTCTAGCTCATAAACCTTTTTTTTGTAATAGATTAATTTAATTTTAATTTTTAATAATATCTATAGGGAGCATTTTGTTTTATTTCAATTAATTTTATTTTTCTTTAATTTCTTTGTTAATTTATATAATCTATAGAAGTACATCTTTTATTTAGGCAAATATGTTGCTATTTGGGATTTATTTTTGTTAATTAATTAAATAAAGATTTATTTAATACTATTTTTTATTTAATAGTGGACGGTAGTCGGTAGACGGTAGTATTGGTCAGTTCACTTTTGAACCCCCACTGCCGCCACACCTGCCGTAAACTTCTCTGTGGTATCTCTCCTTCTCTCTTCATCTAGTTACTAGCGAAAACTTCAGAGAAAATCAATATAGATTCACAACTCACATTAGGCTAAACCCAGTGAAATATTGCAGCCCTAGACACTTTAATTATTCAGGAGAAAATAGTGAATATTGAAGATATTAGTTGCTCAGTACAGGTGGACTGGAGTGGGGATTTGTTTGGCTGCGTAAGCAAACTAACTGTTACCTTGTTATTATTATTATTTACTTCTTTTAGTCCTTTAAATTTCATTAATTTTTTGTTCTTTTCTTTTAATGAGCAAGATGGTGATCTGTAAGACCTGTAATAAATCAATTTCAAGAGAAGATAAATTGAAAATTTCATGTTTGAATTCTCAACATATATATCATATTAAATGTATCAAACTTGAAAGCTCAGACCCGGATATTAAAAAATGGACCTGTGCTGAATGCTAATCAGATTCCAGCACATTAAAAAAGGTAATGAACCTGCCTCAATGATTCATCTCTTAAAGGGGCTAATCAAGGAGGTTGAAGAAATGAAAGCTAAGCTTCAGGGCATTGAAGAGCTTAAAGACATAAAGGACTCTCTTCAGAAACAGTCCGAGCTTTCCTTTGAAAACATGGAAAGGAAACAGAAGATTGAAGCACTCCTGGAGCAACAAAAAAAAATGGAAGAATTATCCATTGAAAACAAAACCCTTAAGGTTAAATTATCGGACCTTGAGGATCGACTTAGTCAGACGAAGCAAAATAACCTAAAAAACACTTTAAAGATTAGAGGTATCCCGGAGAAGCAGGGTGTTTACATCGGGACCTGCTCGTGCTATACTGCAGGTGTCCCGAGTGTAATTTTATGATTAAAATTACTGTGTGGAAAAGGGGGGCTGAAAATGTGAGACACTTTATGCTCATGAACAACAAGCATATATTTCTTTAATTTATAATGTTAATCCCCTGGAGGGGCAATTAGATTAGTGTGTTAGGTTTAAATTATTTATATGTAATAATATAGATCAGAAAAGTGGGGTGGTCTCATGGACTAATGGAATGTGCTTATCTGTTGAATGACGTTTTCGCCGCCGCGATTTCTAGCAGCTTTCTCGTCCAGGTTCTCCTGTGGGCGAATATGGCGACCCCGACTTTATATAAATTCAAACCACAACGACAAAAATCGGATAACTTAAATCCGACACAGGAATAGACCGTGATCGAAACGAATCTCAGTATTAGTGCAGGTCTGGGCGTGAAACTGTGTCCGGACGATCTTTACCACGCGGTACGGCCCGGGCTCTATCATGCTGAGATTCGTCCGTCGAATAGTAAGAGATGACCTGGAAAGATGAACTAAGAGGGATTTATCCACTCGCCACTTAGGCTGGGATGAAAACGACGCGCACTGCGTGAGCAAAGCAATGACGGCCGCCAACAAGCACCTCTACTGGTTAGCCAGGCAGAAGCAGAATGTGGCGAAAATCAAGTACGTCTGGTTCAGCGGAGACTAGGGTCAGGTGCAGGCAGTCCGATGGCTACCCAGCGATCATCATTGGCAAGACCAACGACTTAGATGTCTTCAGTTGAATTCGGTATCCAAGTCATCACAATATTGTTATAATTTTCTTTTTTTGTATAGAAGATATTTTATTTACATTTATTTTAATTTTTTTCAACACTGTAATTCTTTTTTTAATTTTTTATAACTCAAACTTTATTGACTATTTTTTTTTTTCAAAATTCGATAACTCAAGCAACAAATTCCTTGCAATTTCTTATTATTGTCACATTCTATATAATCTTAGCAGTATATAAAATATTGTTATTCTCTATCCCTCAACCTTAATCCTTTTTCTTACTTTCCCATTTACCACCTCACAGTTGTGACTAATTTCCTCAGTTCCTGTCACGTTAATGCACAATCCCTTATTGCCCACTTCGATGAAATAAAACTTTACCTCCTTGATAACTTTTACCGCATCATCGCAGTATCCGAAACGTGGCTTAAACCTTTTATTCCTTCCTCTCAAGTTTTAATTCCCAATTACAATATCTTTCGTCAAAACAGATCCGATCGTACTGGAGGTGGTGTTGGGTTGTATGTTCATGTTAGTCTCAAGGTCAAAATCCTACTCCGATCCCCCACTCCTAACATTCTCCATACAGAATACATGTTTTTTGAAATTTCAACCATATCCTCTCTTCTATTATTTACTGTAATTTATCTACCTCCACGAGTTCCATTCGATAACACCTTCCAATCCCCCTTGTCCAACTCGTTTCCACTTATACCAATATTATTATCACTGGTGATTTTAACACCAGCATGCTCTCTCAATCCAGTGATAAATCCTTTCTTACTGACCTAATATTTTCTATCAATCTTTACCTCGTTCCTTATTCTCCTATACATCACACACAACCCTCTGACACCTTGCTAGACCTTTTTATCTTTGACTCTCCAGTAAAAATACTTCCCTCTTCTCAGCACCCGGTTCCCTTTCTCTCATCTCACGATCTGATCCAAACATCGTACGACCTACCAGTCAAATGCTTTACTCCCAAAATCATATCATACCGTAATTTGGACCTCCTTTCCTATGAATTCCTTCAACCTGATCTTGATTCCGTCCAGTGGGACATATATCTCCATCGACCCTATGGTTTCCACCCTCACTTCACATCTGCAATCCATATTGGACATTCATGCTCTGCTCAAAACCCAAACCTTACCCCGTCCAACTGCACTTTGGCTTACCCCGGAAACAAAGGAAATGATAAAACAAATAGAACCAGCTAGACGAAAATTTCGTCGGACTTGTCTGTCTGCAGATTATTTTCATTTTAAACTACTTCATAATGCAACCCAGTTAGCAGTTCGACGTGCTAAATCCCTTCACGTTCATCACGCCTTCTCCAATGCTCCCGATCTCAAATCCAAGAGGAAAATACTCCGAAATTTATCCCTACCAGAATCCAATAACTTCAGCTCCCTTCCAATAACACCTGACGGTCTCAACAACCATTTCACATGTCATGCTACTGATCCATCAATCTTTCCTGACATTCTAAACAACACTTTCAATTCTGAAAATTTCTTTTTTTTCCACATATCTTACGAAGAATTACTAGCCACTATTCTAAGATTCCATACTAACGATCATGGACCAGACAACATTCCTGTTAAGTTGATTAAAACCTGGCTCCCAGTCCTTATTCCCATACTTTATCATATATACAATTTTCCTTGCAAAATACCACATTTCCTTCTCGTTGGAAAACCGCTTTAGTTCGACAATTAAATAAAATCCCAAATCCTTCTTCACCTAATGACTTCCGCCCTAATTCTCTCCTTTTTAAACTTTCAAAACCGTTAGAACGCCTTGTTCAAAACCAACTCTCAAACTTCCTAGAAAAACGTTCCCTCATCAATCCTCTCCAATCCGGCTTTCGACCTGGCTATTCAACACAATTCGTTCTCCTTAAAATAACCCACGACCTCCAAACTGCAATGGAATACCAAAACCTAACTATCTTCATCCTCCTTGATTTCTCCAAATCATTTGACACGGTTGACCACAACATCCTTCTTACCAAACTACGAAATCTTCCTCTATCCAACAGTGCTTTGCGCTGGTTTAAATCCCTCCTATCCGATCATTCCCAGCACATAGTGGTTCCTGATAAACCTCTATCAATGACTCGACCCCTCACCTATGTGTCCCTCAGGGTTCATCGCTATCCCCTACCCTTTTCGCTATCTACATCAATGACCTTCCCACCCTTATCCAACATTCTCAATACCATTTGTTGCGGCCAACATATGGTCTACAAATCGATTATTGGAACATATGATTTTTATTAGGTCAAAATACAAAAAAACTACTCTCTGTTGTTTTTTATACAGAAAAATTGACAGACAACGTCTTAGCGTCTCAGTGTGCACACATATATCGTCACCATTGTCTCCTAACTACACACTCGTAGTTACCAGCATTCTGGCCATCTTAGTCAGATTAATCATTTTAGCCACGGCGGGCGGACTACTTCGACTTATCCTACAAGAGGACAAGGCGGGCGGACGTGCGTCCTGTTGTAGATATACCTCCACGAGCACATCCGCTCAAGACAACAACCACAATCACCGGTGATATAAAACTTTTTTCTCTTTTGTTCAAATGGTTAATTTTGTAATAGTTTTAAGCTTTCTTTTTTTTTCTAGTTTGTATATTTTTATATATTTCGTGTTCCTTTTATTATGTTCACTTATTTAAAAATACAAAAATAACAAAATTCGACTATTCTTTTCTTTTCACTACTTTTCACAGTTGGGCTAGTAAAGGTTCCTTTTGAACCCCTACCCGCCATAACACCATTTGTATGCAGATGATTTCCAAATTTACTTTTCCTTCCCACCTTCTGACCTATTAGTTGCTACGGAGAAGATTCAAGAAGACTTGAAATACTAGAATTAGTTAAAAAAATTTTTTAAATAATTACTTCTTTTGGTATTTTTTATTACGTATAACAGATTTTCTGGTTTAAATCTTATTCAAAAGGCCATTCATTTTTAAGAAAACTAAGACCATTTCCACGCTCTTCTGGTCATCATTCAGAGCATCCGATACACTCGGTCCTACTCCCAATCTACTCAAGTTCGCAGAATAAAAATGACATTTCTCAAATATGTGACTGATCGATAATACACTGTGGCAGTATTGACATTTTGTCGGTGGCTGCTTACTGATCAGATATCTATGAGTTAAACTGGTATGACCTATTCTCAATCTGGCAATAGCTACCTCCTCCCTGCGATTGGAACGGTTTGATGTGGTCCATGGTTTAGTGGTTTTTTTGATAGTTTTTAATTTGCTTGGTGGGCTTTCATCCCACATGGCTTGCCAACTAGATGATATCTCATTTTTTATTGGAAGACTTATTTCTTGTGGTGTCAAAATGGCCGCGCCCTGACCTGGAAGAACAAGTGCTTGTTTTGCTGCAATGTCCGCCCGTTCATTTCCAGTGATCCCCACGTGACTCGGCACCCATATAAAGAAAACAGTTTTTCCCAAGTTTTCGAGCATGTTGGTATAATTGTGAATTTTTATGATCGCCGGGTGTTTCGGGTAAATGATCTTCATGGCTTTTAGTAAACTTAAAGAGTCGGTAATGATAACTATGTTAGTATTCGTTACTGTCATGGAGAAGTGGAGTGCTGAGGCTATTGCATGTAATTCAGCTGTATATACACTGCATAATTTATGCAGTGTTATTTTATAGGTTGAGTTATTTGTGATGAAAGAGGATGCTGTAGATTCGTCAGATTTTGATCCATCAGTATATATAAAAAAACGATCAGGAATATTTTGACAAAGACGTGAGAACCTAGTTCTATATTCAGTAGGTGATCTTTGGGAAATCGGGATAATTGGAGCATTGTATTTGGTAGCCTGTGTATCCATGGAGGATTGATGACTTCCGGGATCTACACAGAGATTTATTTAAAGAACTCAATAGCAGTATGTGTTCTTTCTGCCAACGGGAGTGTTGAATTTATTTTATTTCTAAAAAAATTTGAATATTTAGGTTTGAAGATGTAGTTATGCGTAGGGTGATCGTTTTGAGGGTATAATTTCGAAATATGGTTTATCACCAGTTTTTTCCTTCTGAATAAAAGAGGAGGTAGTCTAGCTTCAGAACACAGGCTAAGAATGGGGGTAGTTCGAAAAGCGCCGGTTGCGATACGTATCCCTGTATTATGAACGGTATGATGAACCGCATCTAGTTTGGCAAGGATTCGGTGTCTGGCAGAGTGGTAAATGAAACATCCATAGTCCATCTTCGAGCATACAGAGTCTGGTATAGTTTGATAAGTGTGTGTCTGTCTGAGCCCCAAGAGATGCCGCTAAGAAAGCGTAATAAATTTAATTTTTTTATTGCATTGGCTTTTAATGTTGAGATGTGCGTTTCCCAATTTAGTTTTCGGTCACATATTATCCCCAGGAATCTGTGATTATTTGTTTAGGGTATCAAAGAACCGCCTAAATATAGTTCAGGAGATGGTAGGGTT
>NW_027109382.1:31955-53919 GCF_000696795.3 Halyomorpha halys
ATCCTATTTGTACTCTGAAGTGGCGATGTGAAAGAAATTGTTTTAAGTATTGGTACATTTGCCCTTTGATTCCGACAGCTGATAATTTTCTAAGGATTATATCATCTTTTATATTATCAAATGCTTTTTTAAGATCAAAAAATATCGCAATCTTTATTCGTAGTTCTAATACCCTTCCAATCTTCAAATCCCGTATCTTCGACTACCTTCTATCCACCCAATTCCGGAAGAATAACAATTGAAAGTTTCAATTGAGTTGAGTTTTTCTTTTGAGATTTTCGTATACAATTGTAAATATGTACACTAGTAGAAATTATCTCTGTTTATTTATTATTTTTTAGTTTAATTGTATTTGATTTTTTATATGTTTTTTTTATTTACTATCAGAAGTCATCTTATGTTTTATGATATGACAAGTGGTATATTATATTTGTTTTATCATTATTTTATATATTCTGTTAATTATTGTTATTTATTTGTATCTTCTTAAATTCATTTTTATAATTTTATTTTATGACATATTGTAATTTCATCTCTATTTTGTAATTTACTCTAAGGTTCTAAAGCCTAATTTTGATGCTTATAAATTATTCTAAAGGGATCAATCCCAATATAAATATAGATTATTATTATTATAACTTTTGGACTATTAGATAAAATGCTCTTGAACTATAGATTGTCTAAACATATGTAGTCATGTTATTCTGCAATAGGATTCAAAATGTTTTTTTCTTAGCCCATCTTATATCTTGACATCATGTAAAATTAATTTTAAGTGCAACAAGTGGGAACTATCATTTTCGCCCTTAATGAGAAACTCATTGAAACAGTATTTAGATCAAAATAATCTACTCTTCCCATACAGTTTTATTTATTAGATTAACGCATTCTATATAAAATTTTATCCCCTTTTTGTATGTGTCAGTACAGCTGCATTTTTGTAATGGGCTCAAACCTATGACTCCCCTAATCTAAAATTATTGTTAAATACTGTTATTGTTCATTTAACAATTATTAGGTCTTCAATATGATAAGATTTAATGTAGCCTCAGCACATCATTTTCGAGTTAACATAGAATGCTTGATTTTCATCTTGCTCCCCAGTTTCTCAAAAATAGTTAAAGTCAAACTCATTTTTATCATCTCTTTCAGTATCTGTACTCTCTGCAATATCTGTACAAATACTCTCTAGCTTAGATTCAAGCACTGATTTAGTGAGAGGATCAAATTTTACTTTCCAAAGAACAAAAACAATTAAAAAAGTAACTAATAAATTATCTAGTTAATGAACCGTTCATGGTTGCAAGGCCTTTACAGATTGTAGACAGATAAGATATTCATTAATTATAAACAAATAATAGACTGATTATTTATATAATAGATTCTAGTAACAAAGGAAACTGAAACATAAGGAGTTAGGGTAAGGAGTGACAAGAATAAGTCTACTCAGAAGCACCAACCATGTACGTGGTACATGTATGGTTTAGGTCAACAATTTATTGTTTCTTAGCTAAAATAATGGTTGATCTGCATTATTAAAAGTGATTTAGAACGTTCCTCAGTAAACACACAGGGAAAGAATTAAAATATTTAAGGTGTTCAATCAATGTTTTCACTAGAAACTGATACAACATTTTTGTTTAAAAGATTCAACAGCTGAAATGTTTAAAATAGAGATAACCTGGAATAGGAGTCTTCAATTGGCAAACTACTGTTAAAAATTTATTCCTAGGTGTTTTTACTGAGACTAGGGTGCATTACTGTCATTGAATAATCAAACAGAAAATATAGGTTCTACAAAAAGTGGGCATCTGTAGGAGCGTTAACATCTCAGGTGTTCTCTAATAAATATTTTTTGGTAATCCCTGCATTTTATTTTATACATGATTTTCTTCCTGTCCCTTTGGGCCTGTTCTATCCTTTATACAGATTTTTCCTAACTTTTTAGTTTTGTCCCAGTCCTATTCATTCATGATCTAAGTGTAAGGAAGTATAAAGACTTGTCCAAGAGCCCAAGAGGATAAAAAGGTTTAAAGGTGTTATTTAACTAATTTTTTATTACTTTAATGAAAACTATGTTCATTCAAAAACTATGAAAACTAGTTACTATTCAAAATTGATGAGTCTACTAACCATGTTTAGGGGAAATCAAAAATGGTGGCTGTTGCATTTAAAAGAAATAGTTTTTCATTTGTAGCTCCATATCTTTAAAAATATCTACAACACTAAAAAACCTAGTAAAACAATTTAAAGAAGAGTAAATTGGCTAAAATATGAGCCCTAAAAGAGCCATTTACATTCAATAGTTCCTGAGATATACTTTTTCAAAAAGCAACATTTCATAAAAAATTTACTGAAAAACCAGTAGTTAGTGAATTTATTCTAGGAAATCAGTTTCTCAGTAATCAAACATACAGATATTCTATTAGCACTCAAATTAAAGCTAGTTTACTGAGCTATAAAGTAGTTTATGATGTTTGCATATGAATATCAACATTTTGTGAATTTATTTTAGTAAATATGAAAACAACTACTCCTACCAAGATAAATGCAATAAACTACTTTATAGTACATTAAACTAGCTTTAATTTTAGTGTTGACAGGCATCTGTATGTTCAATGGTTGGAGAGAGTTTTTCATAAACCAAAAATTTTGTCTGAATAACTAGTTATCAACATATTGTAATATTTAAAGTCAATAAAAGGAAACTTGATAGTTTTTTACTTTTTCTCGTACTTTAAGTATAGTTTGAAAATGTCAAGGTTAAATAAAAAGATTAAATATGAGAATTTTTATTTTTAATTATAGATAATATTGTTGACTCTTAATCTCAGGGCATGTTTTTCCAGGCAATCAAAACACTTAACTTTAATAAAACTTTTTGTACCAATTTGTACTCTTATTTGATGAATGATTTTTTCTTTGTCTTCCAATTCACAAACTAACACTGTCTTTAAGCAAAGCATTTGGTTCTCAAACATTTTTCAACACATCTCTTCCACCGGTGATCCAAACTAAGAATCACTTAATCTTTTGGATGACTTCGATGTATTCTTTCTCTAGATGTCACTGAGAGAGACAAAGTATGTTCAGAACCTTCTATATCCAGGAGCCGTCATCCCTACCCCGCCTAAACCACAAGTGAAGTCCAAAACCAACATCCTGTCTAGATGTTCCATATAAACATCGATTTTAGCACAATATTTTTGAGTTTTTGCATATGTTTTTCCTTATGAAGATTTTTCTTTAATAATTATTCTTGACTTCTATTTTTTCTTAAATTTACTGTAACATTACTGTAATTTGATTTATAATAGGACATGTAGGAAATGTACATTAAGTACTGGAGATTTATTTGATGCTATTTGGTTTATAAAAAAAAATCAGAATCATTTATTAATTATTTACATAAGTTTTAAAGATTTTTTTAATATAGTTTTTTAGCTTAGACATATACGCCATTTTGTACAATATTTTATTATGATGTTCTTCATTTTGTTTATTCTCTTTTTGATTTATCCCTTTTTCTTTTATAAGAAAACAATAGCCTTATTAAGCTCTGACATTTGTTTGGTTGACTGACCAACCTGTTTTTTTATGTAGATCTTCGTTATTATTACCATCTTTATTATGTATTCCATTATTAATCTGTTTAATCCATATTTTATTAATTAGTTTTATCTGGTGAAATTGTTTTTCGATTGTAAATTTTATGCTTGTATTATAATTATACAATATTTCTAAAATTTCACTCAGTTTACTCTGGTACCCTTTAACAATTTTTTATATCTTTAATTGTTTAATTTTTTTATTTTCCCATTTTCTTGTATTATTTTCAAGCATTTGTTTATCCATATATTTGTAAAGAATGTATGTCTATGCTGATTTTTTTTTTTTTTTTTTTTCATTTCATCTCTAATTTTACAATTTTTAATCATTTCTTTCATTTCTATAGCATTTTTATGTCATAACTATTATTATTATTTCTTGATTTTATTGAGAGATTTAGGAATTTAGATGAACTTTGTTAGGTCCATCTGTATTATTCATGGTATGTTTCAAATTATTTTTGGTCTTGGTATTAAGTTACTTAAAATCTATTTATTTTATCTTTTTTTTTTTTTCTTTTAATTATAACATTTCATATAGTTAGGGGTGTCTTTATACCAGACCCCCCCATAATCAACAGTTAAAATATATATATATATATATATATGTTCCGGGTAACCTACGGCAACCAAAAGGTTGAATTGAAGGGGCCACCATAATACATCATAGCATATAATAGCCTACAGGACATACTAGCGCCCATGTGGCCAACAGTCAAAACTCACCTCCTCCAGCACCCTCGGTGGCAAGAGAAGTAACCCAGATGAGTAGAGATAGCCACATTGTCTCAGCCAGAGAAGCGTCCATCTTTTTCTTTTGTTAACTCATCATTAATATCTACATGAGTGAGTAGATTTACTTGAGTGGTTCCTGGCAGCAGAGGGGAGAGAGGTCTAAGAATGTGGAGGGAAGAAAGAACCATGGAGTAAGTCCATCTAGCAATAGTTAACATCCACATCATCATCAACCATCTCAATGTTAGATCTACAATTTCTATAGCCCAGTCATACAAAATTCTACTAACAATCTAATCATAATGTTTTCTTTCGGTCACCCCCTACACCTCTTGTAACATAAAACAACAGAATTTTATTACATTTAATCATGTTTCATTTTTCAATTATACGGTCCACTCAAACCCATATATATATATATATATATAATGTAACAGTTTTATCAACCATGTAAGGCCCACCAGGCTTATCTGGTATAAAATAAAAAAAAGTTACTTAAAATAGTAAGTGGAATTAAAGTATTTATAACAATCATAAGGATAGGATCATAAATAATAATTTTAATTAATGAAAAGAGGGAATTAATTCATGATATCAAAAAATCATCGAAGAGAAAAACAAAACAAAAAAACACACTACACGGATATAAAACAGTGGGAACCAGTGATGGATTGTAGACTACCAATGGACTGTGAAAGGCTAGAGGATGGACTGGGTGGTGAAACATATTTTGTGAGGATATATTATTAGAAGTATTTAATTGTTTTTCTTTCCTCATATTTGAATGTTAGTCCAAAGGTATTAGTAGGTAAATAAAGGTTGATGCTAAAAGTGCTTCAAAATACTTTTCTTAGAACCTAACTTTCAAATATTTTCCTGGGAAACCCCTCTTTGTCAGGGTGGACAGCATGGGGTGAGGCTGAATTGAACATGGTTCATGGTTCAGTGAATAAAGAATAAAGGGGAAAAAATGCTCTCTATTAGTAATAATAAAAATGTAATTTTGTTGCAAATAAACTAGTCTTTTCTTCCTTATTCTATGGTTTTTATAAGTTATCTCTTCCTTAATCTAAAGTCTTATGTTTTTCCTCACACCAAATCATCTTTTCCTTAACAAATCATGTCATGGTACTCTATTGCAGCTCTAGTTTTAAAAGTGTGTAGTGCTATGTTAAACATAAATGAAGCTTGGCAGTAGGTGCGTAATTGTAAGTGCCAATCCCTATTTGAATGAATTATCAAAACTTTTATTCTAATTTTGCCTTGCTTACAGCATTATTTATGAAACATATTGGAAGTTGAAATAGTTAAATAGTGCAAAAATTCCATAGCTTAGAACAGTTGAATGAATCATTCATAACTTTTTTGTAAATGATTAACCACATATTAATGTTTTAGTCTCAATTTTTATTTCAACTGTTAGGCAGAAAGTAAACAGTTAATTCTTGATTGATTCCCTAAGCTTGCTTTATTGTTTTCGAGTGTGTTTCTAGAATGGGATGTTGTGATTAATAAAACACGGGATAATACTTATAGGCTGCAGAGGTAAACCTCCTATCTTTAGGAACTATTAAGGCAGCTGATAGTAAATTGTAGATTATTATATATTTATATTTATAAATACTACACTGTAACCTTAATACAGAGAAAATTTAAATTAAAGTCTTACTTCATGCTTTTCAGCCCTCATACAATCCCACAAAGGTTCAATCCATTCACCACATAGAATTCTGAATATCATCATGAATGAATGAAAAAAGTCACTAAAATTCCATCTAAAATAAATATATAAATTATTAATATAAGTCTTTTTTGTAAAAAAAAAAAGAAGATTACTTTATTTCAAATCAATAATCAAACCGACAAACAATTAATTTTTTGTTGAGATATATCTTATGTTAATTTTCTCTGGGTCTATAACTCAGCTTGTTTTAAATGTAATAGTAAACCTAACTAATCATTATTAACTACTTATTTGATCTTAAGTAAATTTTTTTATAATACCTGAACAATGTTTTCTAGATCTAATTTATACAAATGAATTTTTATGATACTAATACGAAGTTTCAAAAAAGTAAAGTTATATTTTATAAGGTTTGGAATAATTAAATTGTTTTATTTAAATAAAAATACTGAATACAGAGTTGTTGAAAACGGTATTTTGAAATGTGATTATAATGATGGAGAGAAAAAAATTGCTTATTTTTTAGATTTTATTAGTTTAAGTTTAAGTTTTTTAAGTTTAAGTTTTTCCTCTAAGTATAAGAAGTATGATTATAATGTTTTCTATAAATGACCACATTACCTTGGTACTGGATCTGGATCAAAACGTTCTGGAGTGTAATCCCTTGAAAACAGCTGCATACCAATTACTGCAAATATATAAATTATTATGACTAATACAAACGTTAAGTTTCCAAGGGCCCCCAAAGTCGAAATTATTATACTAAGAAGAACTTTCATTGTTGTCCATGATTGTGCCAATTTCAATACTCGCAGCTGAAAATAAATACAATGTTGTGTATAAAAAGTACATTGATCATTAAAATCATACATGATAGTTACAAAATAATAAAAATAATCATAGGAATATCATGGTATTCGTCATATGTATTCCCGTATTGTGGTACTATAATTGTTACTCAACTGAACTGTTTTGTATCATAGTCATTGAAATTATGTATCAATTAATATATACTGGTCATATTTATGTTTGTAGCCTTAATGAACAATTGTAATATGAGTCAAAATGTTTAAAATAAAATGTTATCATCTAAATAATTATGATCCCCTTCCCTCCCCTATGACCATCATATTGATTATCAACATAATAAGGTGTAATTTAGCCTTATACATCATTTAAACCATCTGCATATGGAATTTACCATAGAAAAATGTCTAGTAATGTGTGGAATAAAAAAGGGATTCTTTTGAAATTAATAATATAACTACAGTGACTGTTTGAGTTTCTTTGAAGGTTCTCTCAGACCAAGCCCCACCAGCCTTCCCAGCAACGTCTAATCTGTCCAGTAGATTCAGAGGCAGCTGGAGGGATTAAACATGACTCCATGAGCTGATGGGCTTAGTTTGAAAGAACCCTTACAGTACCATGTTAATTTTTCTAGCCCAAAGATATATAAAAAAAAAAAAAATGAAAAGAAAAAATATACATTGCATACTATTAGTATATATATATAATTTTAACTTCAATACCATATGGAGGAGGGGACAACATGCCACACACATTTTTTTTTTTCTGTAGTAAAGAACTATTGATGAATAGGAAGATAGGAGGGTTTTAAAAATATTTATACCAGTCTAAGACATCGGAGTACTGACAGTCCATCCACAAGTTCAAATGATAAATCAAGTAAGCTCACGGATACAATAATTAAATCAAAAATATTCCAACCACAATTGAAAAATTCTTTACTCAAAGCCAAGAGTTTCATAGTACATTCCAATGTGAAAATCGATGTGAAAACCTGAAAATTAGTAATAATAAGATTAACTATAAGCATGTTCTAAAATTTGTTTCTGTAAGAGACAGTCAAATTTAATTAACAAAAATAAATTCAATTTGATGCCACAACACTAACTTAATATTTCTAAAAATTCTTCTGCTTCATTTTGGCTTATTAAGCAGCCATTTTAAAGTACATTACAAGAACAAATCAAAATAATATTTAGAATTCAAAGATTGTTATAAAATTTAAAACAATTAATAATAAAATCTACCTATTAATTAATAACATAAATGTAAAAAAAAATAATAGCTCAATTTAATCAAAAAAGTTTGTCAAACTTGTCTATAAAATATTTTAATTAAGGCCTATCCCATATTTTATAAACATTATCCTAGTCCATTAAAAAAATAAATCTGTATCGCAGAGCCCATGAAGGCTCAGGGATGCAATATTTTATAAGGAAGTACTGTTACTAGACCAATGGTAATGCAAAGAGGTGATTTATTCAGAATTACCTTCAACTGCCAGATTTTTACCCAACTAAGGTTACCCACTTCATGAAGCTGGGTGTTATCACCTTCGTTCCCAAACCCAAAAAATTATATGCCAGATTCAAACCCAGATCCCTAGAGTTGGCAGCATAGTGCCTTACCACTGGGCCACCCACTCTGACTATTCAAGTCTATATTAAACTTAATTTAAATATTTACTAAAATGAAAAATATAAATTTTAAATCAAAAACAGTATCAGTGATCATTAAGGAAAATAAACAAATGAGAGGTCACAGATTTCACTAAGTGAATCCCAATAACATAGCTTCCTTAAAATGATGTCTTAGTTATGAGATGTCAAATAAGAGAAGATATCACATAAATTTCTAAGAACAAGTATTATGTTAACTACTGAAATTTAAAATGAATAAAACATTTGTTTTAAAAATTTCCTTAAAATTATAATTACTAAAATGTTCCTTTAATTAATAATTGAGAAATTATCCATAATAAATATAGATTTTAAAAAAAAATCTAAAATATATATATAAAAAAAAAAAAAATATATTACTTTGTTTCCGATGTCCAATGCACTTTTAACATTTTGGCTCATTCCATGGTGTTCCATTGCTAAGAAAAGAGTATTTAGTAAAATACAAAGTGTAATTAAAAGTTCAAATAATGGATCTCTGACAATTCTGTACAGAGAATTTTGGATTCTCAGCCATCCATGATAGTTAATGCAGCAGTCAACACATCCGTCACAGTTTCTATCCTGTAAGTCGTCTAAAACGAAGGATTAAAATTATTGTAACAAGTTAAAATTAATTAATAAGTTAACTTTTAAGGTTTAATTAGTTTGGACAACTGGCGAATATAATCTTAAAATATTTTAAAAAATAGTTTTAAGGGATCAACATATAATTAAATTACAAACATGTTATTTTATTTTAATGAAAATAAAAAGGTTCAATTTTTAATTTAAAAAATAAATTTAATACACTTTCTAAGCAAATTAAGTTTTGTTATACATGTAATTAAATAAATTATAAATAAAATATATTTAATAAATTAAATGATTTAAACACAACACCTTTTCAGTAGGGGACTCCAATAGGAGTCTTGGACGAAAAAAATATAAACAAAAACATGGAATTAAAATTTTAATACTTTACTATTAAAAAAACTACCACTAAAACTCATGAGGTGGTAAATGGTCTTGGGTATGATGGTATTTGAAGTAAGGAAATACTGTTTTTTTTTACCAATGGGTATCCAAATAGATGAAGTGATTGCTCCATCACTAATTTTTTGATCTATCCAAATCTTCAGTCACTTTCTTTATGGAGAATTGTTATGTTCCAGGAAGATATGGTTATCTTCCAAAACTAGAGTTAATACACAAGTGACAGTCAACAATCGAGAGCCACCCATTTCTTTATAACTTTTTAATTGGTTTTATTTGTTTGTTAATTATTTATACTGAATGAGCCCAATCAAATTTTAATTTGATATATGAAATTACATCAGGTGAGAAAATTGGTAGGCAATGTAATAGCGGGAACTATAATTGAACAAATATTTTATGTCTTCCCTCAACCCTAAAATGAGTACTGGGTATTAATCAAAAGAGAACAATGAGATAACATCAAGTTACAAATCAGGTGCTTGTACCAAAATTTTTGTTTGAGTAATAAAAGTATTTCAAATTTTGATTGAAAATAAGTATGCCATTACTGAACTTTTAAACTTTGTGAGGATATCCTACCATTTAAATATACCTTTTTACCCATGATAAGAAACCAATAAATAATTAACAAGTAATTAAATATAGAGTAATTAACTCAATAACAATTAATTATAATTGTTTTATAATTAATTCAACAATATTTAATTTTGATTCTATTAAATAGGAACAAATAATTATGTTTATACCAATAGTAACTATTTGAGTTCTTTCTTGAGGAAGAGTATAAACTGATATATTTTCTGTTTTTTTTCCATTCACTCCATTACACTTTATTCCAGTAGGCTGCTCAGTTTCCTTTTCTTTCACTTCTATATTCAATCCTGAGGGTAGATTTTTATCAAGATTCTGTAAAGATTCTTAAGGTTAAAATTATACAATTAATCATATTTATGCAGAAATAAAATTATTTTTCTGTTAATTGCTAAGTTAGTTTTGGATGTAATTATTATAGTTCTTTTATTAATTACTATACTCGGTCAAACACAAATAACTTTCCTTGGACACACAATCTCCAAGGAGGGAGTTTGACCAGATGCCCAGAAAATGGAAGCCCTACAGAAGATGGCCGTTCTGAAGGATGTGAAAGGGATCAGGAGGTTGTTGGGAGCATTAAATTATTACTGACAGTTTGTGCCCGAAATGGATGAATACCTTGTACCCTTGAACAATTTACTGAAAAAAGTGTCCAAACTGGTTGTGACGACAGACATGGTACATAGGATTCGGAAATGTATAGAGCAGCTGCAGAGGGAGCCAATTCTTGCATTTCCTGACTTTCAGAGACCGTTTGCACTTCCAACGGATGCCAGTGAGTAAGCACTGGGTTCGGTACTATCCCAGGAATACGAGAAAGGAGTACGTCCCATAGCCTACGCTAGTAGATGCCTCACCGAGACAGAGACCAGTTACAGTACTTTGGTACAGTAGAGATTGTGTAAGCAGTGGACCACTTTAGACCTTACCTTTTTGGCAGATTTCAGTTCCACACTGACCACAGACCCCTTCAGTGGGTTGAAAAACTAAAAAAATTATAGATTCATTATTGGGGACCAGGGTATTTTAGAAGGATGGAGACAATACTACAGGGAGTTTTTTTCTGGAGATGTCGAGGAGCGAATGATTAGAGAAAGCATACGGAGAGAATATGATGAGGTGATATAGGAGGAAGAGGTGGAAGCAGCAGTAGAGACTAAGACTAGGAAAAGCAGGAGGAAGAAATGACATCGTTCCTGAATTCATTAAATGTGGTGGAACAGAATTATTGAAAGCATTGCAGTGCCTTTTTCAGAAGTTATTTACTGAAAAGGCTATTCCTAAGGAATGGGAATACAACATAATTGTCCCGATTCACAAAAAAGGCAATGCTAACGAACGTGAGAACTATAGACTATCTGCCTATCCCAGGTTTTGTACAAGCTCTATACCTCAATATTAGAAAAGAAGCTGAGAGAGCTAATGGAGAAAGAATTAGAAGAGAAACAGGCTGCTTTCAGGCCTCAACGCCAGACCCAGGATCACAACTGGTCCCTAGAAAAGAACTGTGGAATGATCTTTCTAAAAAAAAAAATCCCGCATGGATTGATAGAAGCTATAAAGTCGACCTACCACGAATCCGAGGGAATAGCAAGGATTAATGGAAGAGTCCGATACCTTTGCAATTGAGAAAGGAGTAAAGCAAGGAGATAGTTTGAGCTCCCTCCTGTTCATCATTTACATAGATGAAATTCTGAAAATGTGCAAACGGAGGACAGCCCGCACTACTATTGGCAAATGGAACATGAGGACAATACTGGCTCAGGTAATAGTATTTGCGGAAGGCATTGTCCTTATAGCAGATAATAAAGAGAACCTACAACAAGCTGTAATTGAATGGGAAGCTGAGCTGGAAAGAACGGGAATGACCATCAATGTCAGGAAAAGCAAAATAATGGATATAGGCCGGGAACAGGAAAACATTGAAATATTTTGCAAAGGTGAAGCACTAGAAATGGTGGACGAGTACACTTACCTAGGAACAGTGACCAGCAGGAATGAAAAGGTAGACCAAGAGATATCCAACAGGATAAAGAAGGCAAATGCAATATACTACTACCTCTGCAAAACAGTTATAGGGAAGAGGGAGGTAGAGAAGAATGTTAACGTACATATCTTCGAGGCCGTATACCTACCTACCCTCCTTTATGGAAGTGAAAGCTGGGTACCACTTGATAAGCACCTAAGCAGAGTTACTTCAGTGGAAATGAGATACCTACGGAGAGTGGCAGGCCGAACTAGGAGGGATCGCATACGAAATGAGAGGACAAGACAGGATGTTGGAACTGTCTCCATAAAGATACCATTGAAAAGAGACAACTCAGGTGGTCTGAACATCTCTGTCGGATGACTGATGACAGGAATCCAAGAAAATATTTTGAAGTCAGGCCAACAGGAAAACGCCAAAGAGGAAGAAGACACCCAGAATATAATGGAAGGACGAGTCTCCAGAGGAGAGAAAAGATGGAAAAACTGGCATGCCACGAGGGTGCTGGCTCGGGGTCGAGAGGTTTAGTTTGCTTGAATGGAGGCACCTCCACGCTGAAAGGAACTAAGGAGGAAGAGAAAGAAGAAGAAGAGAATGGCCACGCGGGGCCGTCTAGTGGTGTGAGAAAACTTACGCGAGAGTGCACTCCAGAGAAAGAGGAGCAGTCAGACACAACCTAGAGACGAAAACGAGGACGAAACATCAGATGACAAAGGTTCAACAGAGGTAAGTCTAGTGGAGATAAAAGTGATTGAAGAAATGGTGAACGACAAACGACAGATAATTAAGAAGACGATGACCACAAACATAATGAAGATAGAAAATAGTAAATAAGAAGGAAGCAACATTTATTTGGTCGCAGCCGGGAAGCAGGGAAGCCGAAATTTATAGTGCCTTGACAGAAGTGTCTATGCCCGGAAAGACCCACCGAATCTCTATATTTATATGTAGGCAATGCAGCGATTTGGGATAAGATCCAACGATTGTGGAGATCAGAACAGATCGGGGTTGATCGGTCGTTCATTCGCTGTATAATGATGGTGGAAACGGTTCAAGGTACGGAACGACAGAAAGAGGTGACACTGGCATACCACTAAGGAAAGACAAACCAAAGCGGATTAAACGAAACCCTGCACAGATTAAGGCGTCCATACTTTTAGTATGGAATGAAACGCACCATCTAAGAGACTATAAGGAGCTCTGAAGTGTGTCTCCGCACGAAATGTGACATGTGTCCTCTCCAAGCCACGGAGGAAACACCAACGACGAGCACATCACTTAGTTACTTACAAGTAGACACATTCACTTGGAAAGGATTCAACGTGGATCTACTCAGCAAAATAGCAATGGGGTACTTGGTGAAAGACAAGTCGGCGGAGGCGCTGTTGCGTGCTCTTCGCACTTGGTTTTAATTTAACGGGGACCCTGACAGAATATTTTCGGACGGGGTAGAAAATTTAATAATTCGCATATCAGGGATGAAATGAAGGCATTAGAAGTAATGTGGCAACACTCCGGGTCATCCTAAGAGAAGAGAAGTGATCGAGAGTCTGTATAGCACTCTCAGCGACCATCTGCGTGTGTACTAATAGGAAACGGGATTAGAACTGGACGACGCAATATAACGAGCCATAACAGCGGACAATCACTACATTCAGGTGGTCAAGAGATTTGCGCCCTAAAAATTTTTTTTGGATTCTGCGGACGTCGGAGAGATTATAGAGACACGGTGAATGGAAAAGTTATTGGCAACAGTTTAGTCCTGAGGAAATTGCATAACCTATTGGGCAACATCAAACCCGGAACCATAGTCCACAGGAGATTAGGGGAAAGGAACAGCAGCGATATGAGGGTCCCTTCAGGTTGATAGTGATTAGGGAACATAATATTGTCTGTCGTCTTTGTATAATACTAATAATAATAATATTCTTTATTCCGGGAAGGATTCCTTTAGAATAATATACAGGCGTCAGAATTAGGCTTTAGAGCCTTAGAAAGAAATACAAAAAGAGATTGAAATTATAAATCGTTATAAAATATAATAAAATAATGAATTTGAAAAGATTAAAATGAACAACAATAATTAACAGAATAAATAAAATAAGAATAGAACAAATAAAGTAAAACCATATGAGAAATCATAAAACAAAAGATGACAAACACTTCAGATAATAAATAATAGAAAACAAAAATGATAAAAATCAAATATAATTAAACTAAAAATAATAAATGGAAAAGTACAATTTCTTCTAATATACATATTTGCAAGAATAAACAAAAATCTGAAACATTAAGTACAGAAAATATATAAACTTTGAAACTTTCAATTGTTATCCTTCCGGGATTGGGTGGACAGAAGGTGGTTGAAGAAACAGGATTCGAAGGTTGGAAGAGTATTAGAACTACGAATGAAGGAGGGAGTAGAATTCCATAAGGATGAGGAAAGATCTACCAAAGGCTGCGGTTCGATGGGCAGTTACATATAAGTCTGAAGGCCGTGAGCGGGTATTGAGGGAATGCACTGAGGATTTTTTAAAAAAAAATATTTTTATTGAAATTTACAACTGTATATTATATAATACATTCAGTAAATTTGATCTTAGTTAAAATGAAGTATCACAGGCGTGTAGAGCAAGTACCCATTGGAAGCACTCTAATGACATTTTACATTAGCAGGTCTCGTGGCCAGGTCTTCTTTTCAGGCGCCTCGGAAGATTGTCAGAAATGGAAGAGGATGCAAGGTTAGAAACTAGGGGGTTTGAGTGGTTAGGGAAGGAGTGATATCTGGTTCGGGCAAGATCGGTTACATAGGGAACATTAAGGTCTTTAGGTATGATTTTATTTGTGACAAAGTAAGGAGCATTGAGGATTTAATGAAGGATTTTGGATTGCAAGGATTGAATAAGAGAGAAATTCGAAGGTTTAGTGGAGAATGGCCTTATTATAGTCATGTAGATCAGTCTTTTGTAATGTGTTGAAAGTTTAGACCGTTCGTCTAGTAAGTGCTGTAATAGTCGAAATCGAAGGGCAGTTTCCTTTCTTTTCAGTCTTGTGTGGGGATTACAGGTTAATCGTTTGTCCAAATGTAATCCCAGGTAGCGGATCTGTTCGACATGGGTAAGCGTAACATAATTAAATGAAACTGTAGGCTAGTCGGTAGGTTTACGACGAAGGGTAAAGGTGATTTGATGGAATTGGTTGGAATTAATCTTAATTCTCCAATTACGACACCATTCTTCGATGGCTCTGATATGGGATTGGAGAGTTTGGGATACAATTAATGGATTATTATTAACTGCGAGCACACATGTGTCATCGGCATACGTGGTGAGGATAGTGTTAAGATTGGTTGGAATATCAGCTGTATAGACGATGTAGAGGATGGGACCGAGGATACTACCTTGAGGAACACCAGCGGACTGAGAATAGAGAGGGATGAATAGGAAACATTGTGGTTTACTCGGAATAATCTATCGATGAGAAATTATGTAGGAGGTAGGAATTTATGGAGTTAGTAAAGCAGTCCCGGGTGCCAGACTCGATCAAAAGCCTGTTCTACATCGAAAAAGACTCCAGCGCAGTACATTCCACGCTCCAAAGAAGAGACTACGTCTACCATACGATGACATTGGTAGATTGTAGATGGGGATGTTCGGAATCCAATCTGGTGATCAGGGATTATATGATTGGAATCCAAGATGGGATATAGCCGTTTCAAACTGAGTTTTCAAGGATTTTTTATCAGGAGTATCCAGGAGCTTTGCGGATAGGTAATCTTTGAATGATACTAGATATTTCAGAACGATAAAATGCTTTAGATGGGAGAGTCATTTGGAGCGGAATATTTAGTTCTGCTTCAATACATTTAAAGTGAATTGGGTTAAGGATATCAGGATGTGGAATAAAGGTTTTAGAGAGGTGTTGTCCGAAAGTTTGTGATTTTCTCCGTCAGTTCTGGCCCATGTTTGGGATTCAGTGAGAAGTGGGTGGTTAAGATGTTTGAAATTCAACAGTGTTTTAGTTGTCCTCCATAATGATTTGTCAGTAGTTTTTTTTCAGATTTGTTCTTATCGATGATGAGAGTTTTTAATAGCTTCGTCAATGTCTTGTTTTGTCTCCAGTCTAATGTTTAAATCCAGTTTAGTTTTCAGGTCACATTTGAATTTGTATCAGTCAACTCTTCCTGTTATCAATGAAGAGGTGGAGGGCTTTGATACAAAGCTTGAATGTAAAAATATCAGAACTGTACTGTGATCTGATGATAGGTCGTCCAGGGATTCACCAATGGCTTGAGAGGGAGAAATCTGGGAGGTGATAAATATGTTAAGGATAACAGGACACTTTTTGAGGGATGTAGGCCAATAAGTCGGATTATTGGGAGAGAGAATGGAATAGGTATTGGAGGTGGAAACAAGGGATAGGATGTTACAACGGAAGTTGGATGTGTGGCATCCCCATCGTTGATGCTTAGCATTATAGTCTCCTCCAGCAATGAAGCGCGGTCTGATAAGAGAGGTCTTACCTGATGATCTGATCTATAAGTGATGTAGTCATGTATGTAAAAGTGTGTCCTTTGTGTGAAATGAGTTTCAGGCAGGAGGGCTATATCAACGTGTTCATCATGTAGGAATTAGTCAAGTTCGACATGGTGATTTTGCAGGCCATTTGCATTTCACACACACGACAGTTAGGTTTTGGGCTCATCGTTGGAAGTTATGCGGGATTTCGGATATGATTCTTGTGAGAAAGTTAATGAGAGGTTTGATAGTTTCTTGAAGATCTTTCAGGAAGGATGTAAGGATAGAGGTTATATCCATTGGATTTTGGTAATGATGACATGGATTAGAAGCTTGGGATGGATAGTTTGTGTGACTAGAAGAACTGAGTGAGGGCTGGGCTAGTCGTGATTTGTGTGGAGCTGTGGTATGAGGAGCTGTTCCGGTCTTCAATGGTAGTTCGCGACAGGTCCTTCGGGTTTATCTGTCCATGAGAGCCTTTCACTTCCGCCTTCGCTTGTGTTAGAGGAGGAGACGCAGTCGATTTTTTTGGGGACAGGGAGTTGGTTGGAGCAGCTGGATGAGATGGAACTGGTAGTGGATGTGGTGGTAATTTTATTAGATGATGGGGAGGATTTTGATGACGTGGAGGTTGTGGCTGAGGATGAGAGGTTAGAGGATTAGGTTGAGAAGTCTGAGGCGCCTGATGTCGAGGCTGGTTTTTCTTGATTGTGATATTGGACTAAGCTTGAGTTTGATCTCCTAGAAGAATCGAAGAGGCCGGTTGGACAAGGGTCTCGTACAGTCGACCGAAAGCTGCACCAAGCTCGTGGAGAAGGAGAGAGTTTCGAGATAGCGGAAGGGAAAGAAGTGGGACCGGAGACAGACGACCGAACCAAGGCAGCAAGCCGAAGGTTAGTGTAAGGAGAGAGGATCGGAGGTGCCATGATTGCGGCAGAACTGGACATTTGGAGGCACAGTGGCCTTTATCTAACTGAAATACTCTTAAATGATCCCCAAGGCGCTGTGCAGTCTCTCTATTCCCCCTCTTCCTTTGGAGTGACCTGGCGTGTTTAGGCGTCATTCCACGCCTAGCGCTCTCATTCCCTCCCGGATTGCACTATTATCAAATTCCCTCGCTGCATCCGATGAAATCCTGTCGGGAATGCCGTAGAACTGGAACCACTGTCTCAACGCTCTTAGTACCGCCTCTGCTGATTTTTCCTTGACTAGATGAGACAAAGCTACTTTACTAAAGAGGTCCATGGCCGTTATCAATTTATAACCCTTCCAGGAGAAGGTGTCCATTTGAAGGTCTTCAAGGGGAGTGTCAGCCGTGGGCGTTTCTTCCTGTATCACTTTTGGTGGGTGCCGGTCATATTTTGTGCTAAGATACACGTCACAAGCACCTATGACGTCCAGTATAGTTTTCTTCATACCCCACCAGAAGTATCTGCGTTTCAGGGCTTGCATCGTCTCGTTCACACCTCTGTGATTCGTCTTCTCTTGATGACACGCCTACGTCATTTCCTTCTGTTGCTCCTCGTCCCGTATTGTGCCAACCATCCTCAATTCACGAACACGCGGTCTACCCCTAACAGTTCCGATCGCCAGAGCCCTTTTATTTTTTCCCAGATAACCGCATTGCCCTCATAAATATGATAAGTCCGCCCGGCCTTCGACGTATCTTTTAGTGATCGACAAATGAAGTCTGCCCAGGCTCCCGGCTGAGACCATATGATGTTTATCGTACTGCGTCCGTAGCTGCTATAGTCCACTTTCATCAGTCCGGACGTCCTTGTCTTCCAAATGATTTGCCTCGGCTTGTCATTAATTATTTCGTCAACTTCGTCCATTTCCACGGGTCTCCCCCCGGTTGAACTATTGTGTTCCGATGACGAGCCTTCTTCGTCTTGCTCCGGACCATCCCTAGTTTCCTCTTCACCTGGCGTCTACTCCCGCAGGAACTGCCTCACATCCCCGGAAGGCTCCCCCCGATCTTCCTCGATGGCATTTACCATAAGTGCTCGAGATAATCAATCAGCAACTACGTTTTCCTTCCCCGGTTTGTATACTATGTCGATATTGTATTGATTGAGGAGCTCTTTCCAACGGATAAACCTTGCAGAGGACTTCTTCAATTTACCTACCATTGGAATGGGCGGTGGTCGGTCTGAATCCTGAATTTTCTCTCAAATACATAAGGTCAAAAATGATCTACGGCCCACACTATCCCCAACATTTCCCTCTCCAGCGCGCTATACCTCGTTTCGGCATCCGTAAGGCGTCTGCTCACATACGAAACTGGGTGCTCCGCTCCTTCCCCCTCCTGAGATAACACCGCTCATACCGTACTCGCATCGTGAATTGCATCCCTCGGAATCGTGAATTGCCTCTCGAAGTTAGGAAAGGTCAAGACAGGTTCCTTCTGTAGTTGTTCCATACACTTGCGGATATTATTCTCCATGACAGGGGTCACGATCATTCGGCTTCCTTTCCTTAAGAGATTACTAATGGGTACCAAATATTCTGCCATTTCTGGAACAAAACTCCGATAATAATTCAGGGTACCTAAACTCCCTTAACATTCCTTGGCACCACCATCCTTTGGATCGCCTCAACCTTCTGTGGATCAGGCTTGATTCCCTGTCCCGAGATTACATGTCTTAAAAAGTTGATTTCCTCCCGACCTAGCACCGACTTTTCCAGGAACAATTTCTCCCACATTGCCTAATCCTCTGAAAGACTTTTTCCAGATGTCTTATATGCTCCTCTTCGGACATGCTAAACACGAGAAGGTCGTCCATGTAGTCCTGACACATGGATTCGTCTAACGCGCGTAAAAAATCGTCCATCAGGCGCTGAAACGTGATTGTTGCGTTTTTCAGCCCAAATGGCATACGGGTGAATTCATAGTGGCCCCTCTCAAACGTGAAGGCCGTTTTGTGTTGCTCCCTGGTGCGCATTGCAATTTGGTGATATCCGGCTTTGAGGTCAAGGGTACTGAATACGATTGCTCCTCCTAATCTATCCAGAATGTCCTCTAGTCTCGGGATCGGATATTTTTCGTCTACCGTATTCTCATTAAGAGTTCTATAATCTACTACGACTCGGTATTTTTCGGAAGTTTCCCCTGGTAGACTGGTGAAGAAGAATTCACAGCCTACAAAGGGCTATTATATGGTGAAGTGCTGTCCACTATTATGCCTTGTGCCTTTAGACTCTCTGATTCTTCCCGAATGTGTTGTTGGAGTGCCTGAAGATATCTCCTTTCTTTCACGTACGTAACTATATCACGCTTTAATGGGATTTCATGGATTGTCTTACCCGTCTTCCCCAACCTATTTCCCTGTTTGAAGAATAGATCTCAGTATTCCTCCTCTATCAACTCCCTCCAGTTACCCGTCTCTTTAACCGCCCCTACTCGCTGTGTTCTTCCCCTCGCAAGTCGTTGACAACTGAATTTTTTCTGTCCCAACCGAATATCCCATCGGTTTCCCACATTTCTTATTCGCGCCCCCACCTTCGAGAATAAGTCGCATCCGATGATAATCTGATACTCGCGTGGCATATTCCCCACTACGTGCATCATTAATTTACCTCCGTCAATCCCCCATTCGCCCAGGTCTATAATGACTTCCCCTTACACGTTACAGGGACCACCCAGGATGATTAACTTACAATGAAATACATGAACATTGGGCTGGGGTGTCCTCTCTCCATTTCTCAGCTTCTTCAACACCTCTCGACACGCGATGGTGTTGGAGCTCCCTGTATGGACCAAGCACCGTACTCCTTTCACTTCGATAATAGGGAGGCCACTGCTCTCGTTTCCCACGTTGCAACTCACCATCGTGCGGCCGCCGCTCTGTGTACATTCTCCTCAGATCTCTGCTCCCGTTTGCTCTCCTCCATCCATTTCTCGATGTGTTTGGCCAACTTATCTCGCCATCCTCGATATTTGTACCTGATACCTCTGATGCCTCCGAGATGTCGCTGCTCGATGCTTCGTCTGGTCTATGTGACTCTCCTCTTCGCCTCACTCTTTGCACATTAACCTCCATAGGCTCCCCGAGGTTCGCCTCTCTCCTCCGGTACATATAGGGGCATCTTCTTGCTATGTGGCCCTCATTTCTACATTCGAAGCATCTGGTACGAGGACATTGAGCCACCAGGTGACCGGTTTTCCCACATCCGTGGCACCTCCGTTCTTCCCTTCCACCGTTATTCCTCGGCTTGGCCTGGTTCGTTCTTCTATCGCCTGAGCCTCTTTCTCGGCCGACATCTTTCTCTGGTCCTTTCTCCTCCAAGGCGCTGGGTTGTTCCTCCGGCGGGTATACGTCACTCTATTCCACTCCCCTTCCTCAACTTCCATCCTGGTGTCTTCTTCCCGGGCGCTTGCATCTGTCATATCCTGGGCACATTCTCTAAATGTGCGCTCCCGTGGCAGTCCTTCTTGCTTGTTAGTTTCTTTTGCCAGCTATACTTTCAGTATCACGTCCAGAAAGTTCGTCCTTAATTGCACCACCTCCGCGCTTTGTGTCTCCCTCATCTTATCTATGACTAGATTGAAATGGCCAAGTAATGATGCCGCATACTGTCCCTTCGACTGACCCTGCTTTCTTCTCTCGCGGAACATATAAAAAATGTCCTCCTTCGGAGTCCATCTTCCCCCTCCGTAAACCTTTTTCAATCGCTCCTTGACCACTGGCCAGTCTCCTCATCAGTTTGGATGTGATTAAGAGTGGCTATCTTAATTCTGCAAATTAATGCCGCCTTCAGCGAAAGGGCATCGTTCCTATCCAGCATGTTCTCTGCTACTTTGGTCTCCATTCTTTCTATGATGCGATCACGTCCTTTGAGGAAGTGGTTTAGTTCGCCGATTTCACTTGAGAAACGTTCTAGGTCTGAGATAGCCTTCCTTAAATCTTGCTAAGTGGCTGTCCTCACCATTAGCTTAGCTAGCATATTGGCATGCGCCTGAGCTAACGTGGTCTCTGGTAGTGGGGGCATTACCGAAGGTGCAGGTACTACCGGAGCCGCAGGACCCGGCGGCGGGAAGTTCAAAACCGGCTCTTTTAACCGTGGTTGCTCGTCATTCACCATGACTGAACTACGTTAGTCGAGAGAAGAAAGAAAAAAAATGTTGTCTTCTTTACAAACTGAAAGAAATTTTTAAAAAATTATCAGCTGACAGAATTCCCGGCTTTCCGCACCACTTATGTGAAGTCTAGTGATGAGAATAAAAAAAAAGGGAAAAAGGGACACTGAAAAGACGTACTAGCTTGCTGAAATAACACTACTTTATTGCTCCTTTTAATTCCACTTATATACATTTTGCCTGTTTATTTACGAGGGGAGTTAGGATTACGGCTGATATTGTACCTGGCCATCCC
>NW_027109382.1:62246-62523 GCF_000696795.3 Halyomorpha halys
GGTAGAAGAGAGAGAAATAGTAACACGGAAAATAGAAGGAGCAAAGTTAAACCCAGAAACAATGTTCGGCGGGAGGACCGAAAGTGCCATGGGTGTGAAAAGATTGGGCACTTAGTGGCGCATTGCCAGCGCACGAAATGCTTTGAATGCGGGGATGTGGAACACATAGCCAAACAGTGCCCACACATGTACCGAAGAAGAGATGTGGGCCGGGGAGAACCAATGGAGATCAACGCCCAACAAATACGAAGAAGCCACCGTAGGTTGAGTAGATCTT
>NW_027109382.1:63173-63412 GCF_000696795.3 Halyomorpha halys
ATTGGTCTTTCCTTGGTGGTATGCCAAGGTGACTCCATTATTAGGCAACGAACGAACTTTCGATCCACTCCGATTTTCTCCAATCTCCAGAGGCGTTTTATCTTCTCCCAAATCACTCCATTCCCGACGTATAGATGGTATGTTCGCCCCGGTTTGGATGCATCTTTCAGCGCTCGGCAGATCTCATCATTCCTGACACCCGGTGCCGACCAAATAGTGGTGATCGAGGTCTTCTCATG
>NW_027109382.1:63707-63943 GCF_000696795.3 Halyomorpha halys
GCTGAGGACTCTAAGCTTTTCAACCCATTGAAGCGGTCTGTGTGTACCCGGAATTTCCTCCCGAAAACATAGGGGCGAAAATGTTCTACCGCCCACACAATACCTAGCAGTTCTCGCTCAAGTGCGCTGTACCTTGTCTCAGCATCTGTTAACCGCCTGCTAGCGTATGACACCGGTCGCTCTCCACCCTCACAATCCTGCGACAGTACCGCCCCCAACGCGTACTCACTTGCGTC
>NW_027109383.1:0-451 GCF_000696795.3 Halyomorpha halys
CAATCTAAATACACGTAAAAATACTCCACTATCGCCTGTTGATCAGATTCGATACTTAGGACTCCTTCTTGTCAATAGACTTACTTGGAATCCACACACAAGACTGAAACGACAAGAAACTGCTCGTAGATTCCGATTGCTACAACACTTACTTGACAAACTTCCCATTCACTACAAAAACGTAGTATACAATACGATAATTAGACCAATTTGGACATATGGAATTGAGCTCTGGAGTTCCACCAAACCATCGAATTCCTCCCACATACAATCCTTACAATCCAAAATCCTTGATGCTCCTTATTACGTTACAAACAAACTCATTCACAAAGACATTCGTTGCAGATTTGGCCCAAAGCAGATATGCGTCTTTTCATTCCAAACTCCTTAACCATCCTAATTCATTAATTCTTAATCTTTCATCCTTAACAATCCCTGATAATCCTCCGAG
>NW_027109383.1:3230-3902 GCF_000696795.3 Halyomorpha halys
AATATTAATTTTTAAATAATAATTTTCTATAAGTGGGTTCATTGAGTTTTGGTAGGAACTCCTCGATTGGATGAATGAACAACATGGCTAACTCACAAAGAGAAGGTAAATGCAATTTATAGTAAACTAATAATTCGCATAACTACAGTAGAGCCTGGTTGTAACGAATCGCAACGGATTTTGAAAAACAAAGAAATCGTTTTTTTTTTTTTTTGTAACGAGGTTTAAATGACTAATAATTTTTCATATACTTATTTGTTGGCACCTACAAGATGAATTACATAGAATTTAACCTCGTCACATATGCCTAGTTGTTTGTCATGTAATCTATATGAAAATTAGTCTTACTAATTAATCTGACTTACACGAGTGGAAAAGTGAGAGAGAAGGTTTGAGTAAGGGCTTTCAGTGATCTATGGTTCATGATACGATGATGAGGTATACTGGTGTAAGCTTGTGCAATATTAGTTATGTATAGGTCATTTCCGCCATACACTGGTTGCCGTTACAAATAATTGTTATACGAAGATAAATCTATTTTTTACCAGAAAATTTAAAACTCATTACATTCTTTTCATGTTTTTATCGTTAAGAGATATTTTTCATTCAATAATATAACTGATTGATCTTTATTTCAGTCAAAGGTGCTTTGAAAAATGAGGAATTAAAAAT
>NW_027109384.1:0-886 GCF_000696795.3 Halyomorpha halys
TCTGCAATACAAATCTATATCAGGTCATAGTTCCGTTTTTGTTTCTTTTAATATCTCCTTGTTAAATAAGTATAAAAAAAATTCAACTATAACTCAATATTACATTACAAAGATAACTAGCATGAAAATTCGATAATCGGCAATCTACTAAAGAAGAAATACATGATCAAGACTTTGGATGATAAAAATTTTAATTTTGAAATAGAAGATTAACCAGATCTAATTTATGCTACTTAGGTTGTAACTTAGTCTGTGGCATTTCCATAATTTTTAGTATTCAGCTAGAAAATTCGAATCGTTTTTACTTTATCTGAAAAGTTAACCTTTAGTATTGTTTGTCTCTATTTACAAATTTTGTTGTAAATAGTTTATTGATGTGAATATTAGAGAGCCACTGATATTTCTATAGGTAATTATTTAACATTGACATTTATATATAATCTTATAAAATTTTACAGAGTGGTTTTATTATTTAAATAGACTAAATTGCATCCAGTTAAGTCACAATGCTCTTTATTCTTTAAATGTTTAACGTTTTGGCCAATCTGGCAATAAATCCACAGAATCACATCCACCTATTAAAACTTTTTGCAGGCAATTTTGCCCATGTCACTATTTCATTTAAATATAAATGCTTTTAATAAATTAATCTACCCACTGATATCAAGAAATAATATTGTTGATAAGTGAGTGAAATCAGTTTGTAGTTAACATTGTCCTTGAGGTTGGCCGAAACGCTGGACATTAAAGAATTAATAAAGAGTGTTAAGATTTAATTTGATATAATTTATTTTATTTTATTAACCTTTATTTAACTGATATGCATCGTATATAAAATATTTTAACTTTTATTTGAATTACTTCAGATGGGTAGAGAATATTTTCC
>NW_027109384.1:936-1250 GCF_000696795.3 Halyomorpha halys
CTGGACATTAAAGAATTAATAAAGAGTGTTAAGATTTAATTTGATATAATTTATTTTATTTTATTAACCTTTATTTAACTGATATGCATCGTATTTAGAATATTTTAAACTTTTATTTGAATTACTTTAGATGGGTAGACAATATTTTCCTTTTTGGAGAATGTTAAAAGTAAGCATGCTCTCACTGCTCAGCCGGCCAGAACTGGGCTTGAATTGTGGTCTGGACGGTTTAGAATGAACATGTATGTCAGATATGGAGCGGAAAATTACTGAATGACATATGAGTGGATTTTTGCAGTATTGCGAAAGTAGTG
>NW_027109385.1:0-13323 GCF_000696795.3 Halyomorpha halys
AATACAAAATTTTCAAAATAAAAATGAAATTATAAATCATCATGAGTATAATCATAATTATGAATTTGATACTATAAAAAATAAACAATAATTATTAACAGAATATATAAAATAAAAATAGAACAAATAAAATAAAACTGTATATCATATCATAAATCATAAGGTGACTTATTTCTAATAAAAGATTTTTTAAAAATTAAAAAGAATCAAATGCAAATAAACTAAAAATAATAAACAAGAGGTACAATTACTGTTAATAAACATATTTACAAGTTTAAACAAAAATCATAATTATCAAATAAAGAAAATAAATAAATAAATGAACCAACATAAAAGGTAATGAAAATAATAAATAATAAAAATAAATCCTCGAACGAAAAATAAATCTTAAGGACTTTAATTTAGGTAAAATAATTAGAAAAAAATTGAATGAATGAACCAAATTTCCCATATTAATCAACCATAGATTTGTATGCTCATACTTTACTTTCATTTTATTAGTTTCACTTATATTATAACTTATTAATTAATTAAGTTATACTTATATTATTATAAAGTCTATTTAATGTAATATTAAATATTCCCTTAATAAAATAACTTTCAAATAGTTAGATTACTTTGAAAACCATAAAAATGAACAAAAACACTTATGTGGATTATGACTAATATCCTCATATCAGAATGAAATTAACCATTTGTCATCACGCGCACAGGAGCAATCGATCATGATTTGAAAAAGGAATTCATGATAACTCATCAGTACAGAGTATAACTGCCGTTAAATATTTAATAAATTAATTTTATTCCCCATGCTTTATGTACGTTTTATTATCATAAAAACAAAACAAAAAACAAACAAACAGAAATTCCTTTATTTTACGAAGGCTTGTAAAACGAGACAATGTGAATGAGGAGTCGCCTAAGATGCAATATATAACAACTAACAATGGAACGTTAACACTCGTTAAAGAAGACAATATGAGTTTCTCTGAAAGCATTGCAATAATTTCTATCCTATGCGCTATGTTTACTTGAATATGTAACAGACAATCTTGTTTTCAAAGTGCTAACTGTTAATTCACGATATCTTTAAATAAAATCCGAAAAGGTTAGTTGCAAGAATTAGATTTTATCCATTTGATCCTACATCACACAGCTTTTCCAACAAAAAAAAAAAAAATGTCATTTATGGTCTCTACTTCTAGATTTCTATAACTAGTCATTATATGTGCAAATAGTACACTAATAGTGAGTGTGTATTTGAAATTATTTAAATCTTGAGAAGAAAACAAGTAATTTTTACTAATGTTTTAGTATTAACAGTATAATTAAATGAGTAATATTCACCCAAAAAGTGATACTTATAAGAGGTTTATACTTTTTTTTATTATTACGTATCATAGATATCTTTAGGGTTAAAATATAATATCTGTTGTATATATGTATAAATAAATACACATGTGTAAATTATATTCATAATTTAAAGGAATATGCCCCTACTGCGTTCGGGCGCTCCTAGCGGGTTTGAGGTGAACTATCATTAGAAGGTTATAAGATATGTTTGTAAAAAAACAATACTTTACTCCACATCATAAATCGTACATCATGATTACCATGTTAAAAAGGAGGAGATTATTTTATAAATAGCATGCCTATTGTATGGTATGAATATACGTGTGTTCCAGGTTTAATACAATTTTTTCTTTCATTTATTTATTTATTTTTCATTTTATTTTAGTAAGAATGTGCTCATTCATCACTATTACCTATTGCCCACAACTGTGTAATATCTATGAATAAATAAAGTGGTTTTATTGAAAAAAAAAAATCTTCTCTAAAAAAATAAACTTGTTATATTATGAATTTTATTATGGGTCATAAGCTACAAGTTACTTAATAAAAATTTGTTATTGATTTTAGCTATGTTACATTTTACACTGCTATTTATATATATATATTTTTTAAAAAATATACATTAAATATTTAATATAGATGAATACAGTGATAGAAATAGATCAAGACACGCTTAAATGGGTGGGAATTTGTTCTCGAGAGGAATATTGAACATCAGAAATATTTAAAAACATGCCCGTGATCAACTAATAAAGCTTTCCCAAGTTGTGGCCGAAAGTGATGGTACTTTTTTGGGTATCAGCAACTAAGTATCAGATTGATACATATTGCAACTCATCAATTGGACTTGATTTTTATCCTATTAAAGCCATTGCTGCTTAGATATATAATATAATATTATATTTATAGGAATGTACTAGAAACTATTTAATGTATATATATAGTTATAGGTTCTTTTAGTTGGAACAAGAAACTTTTCCAATATCTAATATAGTTTTTTTTAGGTAAAACTAGCTATAGTAATAATTATAACACGCATAAATTGTAATCACATATAAATACCTTCATTATAGGTATGTATTTTCTTACGTTTTAGACATTTATAGCTTATGCATTAGTTGTTCGCAATGTGTAGGCTGGGTACATACCAATTCATTTCTGACCTTGATTATCAAGGTAAGCGTATCCAAACAGAATTAACACTTTTATAACGACTACATAAATATATTTAGTTTCATTCTGATGTGAAGAGTTTTTGTCACAATCCGCATCGGTGTTTTTTATTGCTTTTTGTGATTTATAATTTATCAAATAATTTTAAAGTTATTTTAATAAGAGAATATTTAATATCATAATGAATTAAATTTATAATTAAGGAAAAATTGAATCAAAACATCGGCAAACATGCCTATAGTCGTATGTTATAGGAAATTCGGTTCACTCATTCAATTCCTTGTTATACAAATTGGAGTCATCAGCCAAAAATATTTATGCAATATTCAATTTCAATAATCGGATAGACAATGGGTCTAGAACGTGTTATAAAACGGAAAAAATGTAAAATTACATGGAAATCCGGTTTTTACTTATGCATTTCTGGCAGCCCTGTTGCTTCGGAGGGGTTTGTCTTCACATACCGCGGATCATGTAATTACCAAGTGGAACTAGAACTAGTGGTTGTGGCAGGAATAATTGTAAATCATTCAACTTGTATACCATTAGTATATGTTTTGTTTTTTCTGAATCAAAAATTTGCAAATTAAACAATGATTTTATAGTTAAAAAAAAATGCGATTTAATGCATTACAAAACCCAAAACTTCCAATTTAGTGCCTTCAAAACTAGTGTCAATAGAACATCTTTTTCATAATTCTAAGGGTTCAAAAGATGCAATTGCACGAAAATCCTGCCTCTTGTCACATGTTGACTATTATTAAAACAAGTATGGCTACAAATATAGTAATATAAGTTTTTTTACGATGAAAAAAAAAACACAGTAAGGGAAAGTTAATTTTTTTTCGACCTATGGTGGCTAAAAATTCTATCTAAGATTTCCTGTAAAGGATTTTTGATATTGTTTTTTGTTGACAGTCGATACCCATTGAAAAATATTGTAATAAAATTTCCATAATTAAGGGATTCTATTAGTTGCTGACACCATTTGTCAACTTCTGATATTGAAACTGCTGATGCCTAGCAAGATTATTACCATTGCAAGAGAAATGACATCAATCAAAGCTAATTACTGTTTGCATCTTCTCAAACTTACGCTGATACTGCTCAACTCTTAATTTATATTATTTTTGAACGTTTGCAAATAAAGTCCTTCCTATTGAGTTTTACAGCAAATCATTCATCAATATATGTAATATAAATACTTGAAGTGGCTTTAGTAAGTAATTTTTTGTATTAAAAAAAAAAAAAAAAAGAAAGAAAAGAAGAAGATAAGTTGGCTATAATACTGTCGTCGCATTCTCGACTATACCGTGAAATTTTGAGGAAGTAGACAGTATTACGTATCTGATAAGATTCTGTATTGATTATAATATTTGTTTATTGGCTAGTACTACAATCTGCTACAATCTTGGGCAATAAGTAAGAGTAATAAACAAATCACATTAGTACAAAAATTTTAAAATAAGTAAAAGTAATAATAAGAAGAAATAATTAATAATAAAATGTCTATGTGTTCATAAACCGAAAGATAAATAAAATGAACATAATCAAACTTTTTACGTGAAGTAATAAGCAGAAAATAAAATTAAAATAAAGGTAAAATTTTGAATTAATATAGCAATAAAATAAAAATACTAATCATATTCACACTAGTATGTAAAATGTTTACACTCTCGACCTGAGGATCCTCAAGCACACTCTATCCCCAACGCACGAAGGGTAGAGTAGGGCTCTGCGATATCCCAGTGCAGCCCTCTCACCGCGTCACTGGTAATAAGAAGCCAGTGGAGGCTGAGTAAGTGCGCAAAAGCCTTCAACAGATTCTGTATTATTTTATCAAGTACACCCTCAGATATATGATTAATTTGAAAAAAAAAAATCAGCCATCATTCTTCAATGTAATAAAACCATCATGAATTTTTTTTTATTTATTTATCTATTGATATTTACAACTGTATAAAAAATACAAGAAGCAAATTTGATCATAATGACATAATGTTAATAATATGATACAACATGTAGAGAAACTACCCAGTAGTAGAACTCTAAAAACATTTTACGATATAAGGTCACGAGGCCATCTTCTTTTCAGGCGTCTCGAAGGATTACCAGGAATGGAAGAGGAAGCAAGGTTAGAAATTAGTGAGTTTGGGTGGTTAGGGAGTTTATAATGGAAGGAATAATATCGGGTTCGGGCTAGATCGGTTACATAAGGAATTTTTAGGTCTTTATGGATGGTTTTATAAGTAACAAAATAAGGAACATTGAGGTCATGAAATTTACCGGTGATATAAATTATCGTTAAGTTTTTGGCTTAGGGAGCAATTAAAAACACTACCTTTTAATATTGGTATTTTTTAAAGATATAAGTTGTTTTTATTGTCAAATATTAACAATATGCTGCATAAAATTGCAATATTTAATAGTTATTCAACTCGTTCAAACTATGTTTTCTCCTTCATTTTGATGAAACTTTTTTAGGTGAATCCAGGCCTTACACCTGTCAATATTAAGAGGCCGAAACCATGAGTTGCATAAAAAATCGAGAAGTTGAGTTGTGAAATCACATTTTGTTTTATGTATCCAAAAATATTATACTTGCTAGCAATTTCAAAATTGCGATTCTTTTGAGAACCGTTAGTAATATTTATACTGTTCTGGAAAAATGCCAAATTTTTTTTAAATATCTCACTTTATTGTCTGAAATTCCAGACTCCTGCTTTGTTCATGTGAAGCAGAAAATCGTTGAACTATTTTGAAAAAAAAAACCAAAGAGGGTAGATTGGTTGTTAGAAAAAAATGTTTTGTTTTTCATTTAAATGGAATAATGTTTAATGATTTAATCAAATGATATATTGAGGTCATGAATAGGTTTTTGTTATTTTTTAACAAAGAGTGGATCATATGTTATTTATGTCTAACAACACTGATCTAACACATAATGATCGTATGTATTTTGAATGAGATATGGAAATAAGCTTTGAAAAAAGAAAATAATGCCACATTAAACATATATTGAAAAAAAAAATTCAATAAACTACCTTAGTCAAATTCATTTAAATATATTTTATTTTTTTACAAAGTGATATAGTTCTACGAGGCTTATTTCAGAGTGCCTTGAAGAATATTAGAAAAGGAAGCAAGTGTTTTTTCACTCACTTAAAAAAATAAATAATAAAATGAAAATGTAGGTTTTTTTTAAATAATTTATTTATTGATATTTACAAATGTATTAATATATACATACAATCAGAAAATTTGCTGTTAGTTATAAAATGGCATGATACAAACATGTGGAGAACTCTAATAACATTTCTAGACGAGAAGATCTCGAGGCCATCTTCTTTTCAGATGCCTAGCAGGATTATCAGGTAATGAAGAAGAAGCAAAGTTAGAAACTAGAAAGTGGGCTAGGGTGGTTTATCATAAAAAGATTGATAGCTGGTTCTGGCCAAATCTGCAACATATGGAACATTGAGGTCCTGATGGATGATGTAGCTTTTTAATTTAAATGTTTTTAAAAAACATTGAAAAACAAAAGTATTAATTATGTTGGTCATCATGAATATAGTTACCCTTGTTTGCCGCAATAAATCATCAAATTATCATTTTGGTTAAACCTAATTACCTACATATCTATGGATGACTAATGATAAGTTGTATATCACTCTCGACCTGAGGATCCCCGAGCCCACGTGTGAGGGGTAGAGCAGAGCTCAAGAGATCCCAGCGCATCCCTCTCGCCGCATCACTGGTAATGAGACAGTGGAGGCTGAGCAAGTGCGGTAAAGGGAGAACTCTAATAACATTTCTAGACGAAAGATCTCGAGGCCATCTTTTTTTTCTGACGCCTAGCAGGATTATCAGGTAATGAAAAAGAAGCCAGGTCAGAAACCAGAAAGTGGGCTAGAGTGGTTGGAAAGTTTATCATAAAAAGATTGATAACTGGTTCTGGCCAAATCTGCAACATATGGAAGAACATTGAGGTCCTGATGGATGGTGTAACTTTTTAATTTAAATGTTTTTAAAAAATATTGAAAAACAAAAATAGTAATTATGTTGGTTATCATGAATCTATAGTCACCCTTACATGCCGTAATAAATCCTCAAATTATCAATTTGGTTAAACCTAATTACCTACATATCTATGGATGACTAATGATAAGTTGTATATTCAGTTAAATATTGAGTAGCAGTTGCTACTGAAGAGAAGCAGATCGATATAATGCTGATTAAAGTTTCAATGGATTTGTTTTATTCTTTCTCTCATACCTGGCTAGAAGAGACGAGCTTGTTTAATGTAGGTTGTTTAATGTCCCAACACGTTCTCGATAGAAGTTGTAAAAGTGAAACTTGAGGAGAACTCGCGTCATAAAAGCACTTCAGAGAACATCAGTACAGCTATATAGCTAAATTAGATACCATGAAGTTTATAATAGAAAATGTGCTCCTTTAAAGTTACAAGATAACATTACAACATAATACAAAGAAGTTTCAACTTAACTACTAAGTATTTCGTCAATGCATTCATCTAATCTGCTACTATATTTGTATCTAATTAATAATGTTCTATTCTAATTTCAAGAAAATTACACTTCTACTCAAAAAACAACTTCGTTCACGCATTTCATTTCTAAATGGCCGGAAACAACAGAAAATTTATAGAGCTGTAGTTGAAAATGGATAGTTGAACTAATTTTCAAATTTAGATTAATTATATTTTATATATGATTGTTTGAGAGTGGTTTAGTTTATTATCAGTTTCCACAATTTTGATCCTCTTTTTTCTCTCAACTTTTATTCTTTAATATTCTCCAAAACGTTTCGGCCCACAGGCCATTCTCAAGGCCTTCAATATTGATGTCATTGCTTTTTTAAAATCTCAAAATTGCAGGCTAATTAATTGGCTGAAGGTAGGTTCTGTCTTTAAGTTGTAAATATAAGTGAAAGAGGGAAAGTGTTTTGTAAAAAAGTTTTAAATCTATGATATCAATTTTTTAAAAAAAATGTTATGTAAGTAAGAAATCTATTTAAAAACAAAAGTTTATGAAGTTATTATGATATTATTTTAATGATTAATTTATCTTAAAGATGTGACAAGGGCAATTAGCTTGCAATTTTGAGATTTTAAAAAAGCAATGACATCAATATTGAAGGTATGGCCAAAGAAATCAGTGTGTAGTTGAAGGAAATAATGTAATTGTTATACAAAAACAAAATAATTTTTGTAAGTTGTATCCTTGAGAATGGCCAGAAGGCCGAAACGTTAAAAGTTGTAAATATAAGTGAAAGAGGGAAAGTGTTTTGTAAAAAAGATTTAAATCTAGGATATCAATTTATAAAAAAAAAAAGTTATGTAAGTAAAAAATCTATTTAAAAACAAATTTTAATGAAGTTATTATGATATTATTTTAATGATTAATTTATTTTAAAGATGTGACAAGGGCAATTAGCCTGCGATTTTGAGATTTTAAAAAGGCAACGGCATCAATATTGAAGGTATGGCCAAAGAAATTAGTATGTAGTTGAAGAAAATAATGTAATTGTTATATAAAAACAAAAACTTTTTGCGGGTTGTATCCTTGAGAATGGCGAGAGGGCCGAAACGTTAAAAGTTGTAAATATAAGTGAAAGAGGGAAAGTGTTTTGTAAAAAAGTTTTAAATCTAGGATATCAATTTTAAAAAAAAAAAAGAAAGTTATATGTGACAAGGCCAATCAGCCTGCAATTTTGAGATTTTGAAAAAGCAATGGCATCAATATTGAAGGTTGTATCCTTGAGAATGGCCTGAGGGCCGAAACGTTTGAGAATTTAAAAAAATAAAAGTTGAGAAAGAAAAAAAAGGATCAAAATTGTGTAAATTGATAATAATTTTCAAATTTTTAAAAACAAACTTAAAACAGAATAATTCAGTTTTTAAGACGGTTTCGAATTATTTGAAGGGAAGGAGTAAAATAAGTAATCAGAAGAAGTTGGTTGAGGATATGAAGTACATTGGAGAAAGATGGCCAATAAAGGTATCAAAATAGTAAAAGAGAACTATTGATTGTTAAACAACGTTTCACCCCACTTTGCAGGGCTTCCCACATGACGAAGTGGGTTGACATAGTTTATATTTATTTATTTTCTATTAATCATAAAAGTTTGAGATGGTCAATTATTTCAAACAACCAAAATATTTAATATACTTATAGCTTTTTTCCTACCCTTGTGAGGTAGACTATAGATAGCTGTCAGGAAAGAAGAAATAGTTCATTTTTAAATAAGAGTAATGAGGGTTTGCAAATGGATATGGGAAGGGAATTCTGAAATGTTTTTCTAAGAACTATTTTCTAGGAAACCGTTCCATGAGAAGTAATACACAAGTTTGTGGGCTGGAAGCTCATGTTGTATTTGTATTTGAATTGTATGTGAGGTCACAGTATTGATTATGATTAATTCAATATCCAAATAAAGAATAATAAAATAGTTTTGCTTCTGAATTAATGGTTGCTAATGAGGAATTAATGGTGCTAATAGGCACTTCTAGGTAGGTAGAGACCTCATTCCCATGGCAACGTTTTACTTCCCGAGCATTACCTAGAATGAGAGTTTAATGTTGAAATACGCCATTGTCTAATGGGTGTTGATACTTTTCGTACATCTTCCAGTCTTTAATTTTGATGTTGAAGAAGCCGGTGAAGCTTAAAATCTGCTGAACATCCAGATATGATCGTTTCTTTAGTTCTGATTCAACCTTCACCTACAATAATTTCGTAAAAATAACGATTTTTAAAAGTTAGATTTTTTTTTCCAATACTAATGAACTAAATTATACCTTTGAAAAAAGGTTCAATTTAATAAAAACAATTATATGAATGTGCAGTTAATGCACATAAAAAATTATTATAAAAAAGGTTGAATGACTTGAACTAAAACGGATTGAAAGGCAAATCAATTAGTAAATTAAATCCATTAATACAGTTGTATAGATAACATACATTCGTTTATATAATTCAATATAACTGTAAGAATAAATTATAGGTTATACAATAGGGTGGGGCGAAAAAATATTTTTTCTTTTGTCAAAGTGTAAAATCTCAAGCGAGTAGGAGAAATGAAAAAGGGGAGGAATCAAATTGTTTCATATCTAGGTTCTAATGTTTAAATTTTTACTCAGATAATTGTCTATAAAGAGTTATTTATATTTATATGATAATTGTATATATTTTCTTGCCACAATAATAATACTTTTAGAAGTTTATTATTCGAACCAATTAAGAATTATAAAAAAAAATAACATCTGTAAAGTTGTAACTGGTTGTTTTATCGAAAATCTTGTTACATTCCATGCATAATGTGTAAAACGCATTACATTAGTTACTACACACATGCACAAACATTCCTAGTCACTCTAGAGAATTCTTTTTAAAGTTTTTTTTTTAATACACATTTATTATAAGATATTTCAACGGATGATTATGAAATTATATTATCGTTATAAAAATGAGACAATATTTTTACTTAAAATTAGCAAATTTAATTGAGCTGGAACAGTCTGTAACCTGTATTTCTACTTTTTTATTCGTCATAGAATATGTCTGTAAGTGAAGAAATTTTCAAAAAATCGTTCTCTAAAGTTATTTGAAATAATTAACAAATTTTCATTGTTGCTAGTGATACAAAAGAGGTCAATATTAATTAGAGAAGAATTTTATAACTAACTAATGGGGAAATAGAGCGACGGTCTCAGTAAGGAAATAGATGAAAAATCGGAAATACCCAAGAGGGCCCGATCTTTTACGATTCTAATTATAATAAACTGCTTTATCTCTTTTTAAATTGTTGTAACAATTGTACTTGAGAGTAACAAAACTAAAAGAATTCTGTCCAAACCACCTGTTGGAAAATATGAATTCAATAAAAGTTTCCACAATCTTCTTAAATTTATTCTAAGCTACTTCAACTCAATTACTACTGTTAAGCATCTATATAAGTAACTCACGGTAAATGAGATAGAACAACCGATTCTTAATTACATAATTATTTATAGACTACTGTTACCTTAGGTATTCTACGATCTATGGTAACGATATAAAATATACCTATAAATAATATATTTAGGCAGCGTTACGAACCACCTATGTAGGCCTGCCTAGTGTTTCACTACTCATTTTTTATAGTGGATGGTTCACCTCACAGAATGCAGGAGCCATTACTACGTATTGCTAATGCATTCATTCTATGAAACCACTTATCAAAAAAAAAAAAAAAAGCTTTCCAAAGTATAGAATATAATTTTCTAAAAGATATTTTTCTTATCCAACATATAATTAGCATTACCTCACAGTTTTATTGTTACTTTCAGGCCAAAGACTTTCTTTCTATTGCAATCCTATTTTCTTTAAGTTTAATGTTTCATATTTTTTTTATAGCGCATTGTAAGCTTTACTGAATGCAGTAGCCATTTAATCGAACTGCTAATGCATTCAGGGCAGCCTTATGTTACCGCTTTCCGGGAATAAAAGGCTTTCCAAAGTATGTCACGATTTCCAAAAGGGCTTTATCCAAAACCAAACACGACATTCAGCTACAAAATCCTTACTTCTCCCTTGAAAACTATAGCTTTCGGTTGATATAAAAAAAAGATCATTATTATAGTATAAAATTTTCCAGTTTATAACTGACGTCTTTATCATTCACACAACGCCTGGGAAAATAAACGTACCAGTACAAGAGCCCATGAGGAGAAAAAAGGCAGTTATCTCACCCCAATTTTACTTCAATGAAAACTAAGTATAATTACAAGTCAAAACTGATGAGTCTGCCAAGTATAGGTAGCGGGAATAAAAATGGTGGCTGTTTCAAAACCTTAAAAAAACATTAATTTTTCATTCGGAGCTATATATCTTAAAAACTACCTAGACTAGAAAATCTAAAAGAACATTATTTAAAGAAGAGTAAATTTGCTGAAATATTAGCCCTAATAGAGCTATTTACATCCAATAGTTCTCGAGATTTAACCTTTTGAAAAGAAACATTTCATAAAAATGTACTTAAATATCAGTAGTTATTTTATTTTGAGAAATTTATATCTCAGGAACTATGTGACGTACAGATGTCTATTAGCAATCAAATTAAGGCTAGTTTAATGTACTATAAAGTAGTTTATAACCTTTACCTTTACAGGAATAGTATTTTTCATAATATTTGCTAAAATAAATTGATTTATAGTTGTTCGGAGAATTAGTTTGATTTATAAAAATTGTATTTCAGAAACTCTAGGAAGTACAGATGTCTATCAGCACTCAAATTAAAGCTAGTTAAATTTACTATGAAATAATTTGTAACGTTTATCTTTGTAGGAGTAGTAGTTTTTATGATATTTGACAAAATAAACTCACAAAATGTTAAGTTCTAGTCGTATAAAATGTTGAATTTTGGAAAAAATATATCTCTAGACCCATGTGACGCACATATGTCTGCCAACACTCAAAGAAAATTTAACTTACTATGAAGTAGTTTATGACACTTATTTTCGTAGGGATGGTAGTTTTTATGATATTTACATATGAATATGAATTTGGCAAATGGAAATTTAGCCGAACAACTATAAATCAATTTATTTTAGCAATTTTTATCAAAACTACTACTCCTACGAAAATAAACGTTATCAACTACTTTATAGTACATTAAACTAATTTTAATTAGAGTGCTAATCGACATCTGTACGTCACATAGTACCCTCAGATATATATTTCTCAAAATAAATACACTAACTACTAATATGTCAGTACATTTTTATGAAATATTGCTTTGTAAAAACCTATATCTGGAGAACTATTGAACGTACATAGCTCTATTAGGGCTTACATTTTTAGAAAATTTACTCTACTTTAAATGATTCTCTTTTAGATTTTCTATTGCTGTTGGTTGTTGTAAAGATATAGAGATCCGAATAAAAAATTAATTATTTTTAACGTTATGAAACATCCGCTATTTTTTATTCCCCCTACCTATACTTGGCAGACTCATCAATTTTTATTATCAATCATATCTAGTTTTCAATTAAATAATCAAAATTTGTTAAATAACTGCCTTTTTTCTCCTCTTGGGCTCTTGTACTATAACGATGCTTTTTTTCAACAATGATATTATTTTTTATTCAATCACATTTTTATTCATTTAGTAAGTCTTACCTGCCCTGTGGGCAATACATGCGTTATTCCCTGTAACAGCAAACATAGGTGTATTTCAAGGACTTAGGTTAATGTTTAACCTACTACTAAACTATAAACTACTTTATAAATATACATGTTGTTTATAAGAAGTAATAATTTTTTTAAACAGAAAACTTTAATCCATATATTAATATCATTATTAAACTCATGACAAATGAAACGTTGAGTGGTTTTACCCTAGACCCGAGCTCAACTGCGGTCCTGCCTGATAATAGTAATTTACCAGGATTTGAGAGAATTAAGGCTTTATTTTTGAAATCTTCCAATAATATTATGACTTTTATATATATATTTTTCATTTCAATGACAGATTATAGTTAAATAAATAATAAATATAAATCCAACGTTTCATCCCGTTTTGGTTAACACTAAATGTTTAACAATAAATAGTTTTCTTTTAATATTTTGACACCTTTATTGATCGCCACCCGGACTATCTTCCTCCAATCTACTTCATATGGTCGACTATCTTCTTCCAAAAAGAAAATCTTAGTGTATATAATTTTAACACTGTTATGTTTTTGAAATATGAATCTTGTATGTAATATTGATTAATTAATATATATTTCAGTAG